>NW_026780917.1:385000-584743 GCF_030144855.1 Hypanus sabinus
CCCTGAAAATTATTTACCTCCCACATGTCTGGCAAACCCGTTCTGTTTTAGTCATGGAGGGTTGCTTGACGGGGAACCCGAGGAGGCTACAACTACTGAGGATAGTGCCGCACTTTTCACTGTCTGATCTGCTAGAGCATTGTGTTTAGTGACTCAGTCGGACATGCGTGTGTGGGCCGCACATTTCATAATAGCCAAAACTCGAGGTAGCTGTACAGCGGTGTGTAAGTTGTTTACAAAGGTGGCATTACTAATGGGGTGGCCAGAGGAAGTCAGGAATCCCCATGTTCCTAGAGAGCCCTGTAGTCATGTACAATTCCAAATGCATAACGGGAGTTTGTGTAAACGTTCCCACTGTTGTCTGTTGCCCCAGCAACAGAACACGAGTCAGAGCAAACAGCTCAGCCTTCTGGGCGGAGTCAGATGCTTCAAAAGAAGCTTGCTGAACAATTTCACTGTCCGTCACTATCGCATAGCCAGAATATTGTTTCCCTGCTGGATCCATAAAAGAGTTTCCATCCTCATAAAATTGCTTTGGGCTAGAGGGGGATATTGCAGAATGGATGGGAGTGTCTGTCCTTCTTTCACAGTGATCTGGACAGGGGGACAGTTGGTGCGACCGACTTCATGGCCTGAATTTGCTCAGAGATGGGGGACAGCATCTTCGGATCGGTCAATATTAAAAGTGTGTCTCACCAGATGTCCCGCCTTCACCTCAGACTCCTTCCAGTATCGGAGTTGGACCGCAGCCAAGTCTTGCCAGTCTCCTTCGGTGCTGGAGGCTTGTTTTAGCAAGGTGTAGGCAATGAACTCTGGGCTCTTTGGCTTGAATCCAGGGCAAACATTAACAGTGCTATGGGGAACCACCAGTTCTGTCTGTCGCCAAAGGAAATCCGGAAATTCGGCCAGTAATGCACTGCCCACTTTTCCTTTAACCTCTCCAATCACCATGACCGGGAACTTCTGTCCCTCGAGGGGTGCATAACATTGGCTTTCCTCAGCTGAGCACCCCGTAGGGTCAAAGCACAGAGTTACGTAGGGGTCGGCCACTGGCAGAAGGGGTTCAAATGTAGTGGAGTCCGGATTAGGTGCCCACAACAAGGGGGGGTCGGAAATTGGGGAAGCTGTCAGTTGTTCACCTGTCACAGGGTGACACCATTGCCTGTGCAGAGAATCTCAGCTTCCAACAGACAGAGCAAGTCTCACCCTGCTGGATTACACCCCCGACTGCGGGGTGCTGACTGTAAATGAAACCTCACAATGGTTCCCGTGGAATTCCACCTCCAGTGGCTGGTTATGTGAATACATACATTCCCTGCCTTCAAACCCAGACAGAGTGAATGTTGCGTCTGAGAACTGCAATCCCTTTTCCGATACTATTTCCCGATTGAGAGTGGTTGTAGGTGCCCCCATATCGATCATAAACGGAACTGGAATAGCAGCAAATGTCAATATTACATTGGGCTCTTCCTGAGGGGTGGTACGCACGGTAGGAAGCATCCTTGCTTGTCAATTTCTAAATGGTTTGTTGTCCCCACCTGTCCCGTGGTAGGTGGTTGTTCCCATTTCTGTTCCGCAGATATAGCCTGCTCACATCCTTCTTCCCACTGAACATATTCACCTTTAATATTCTTTTCATATCTTTTTTTTATTATTATTATTATTATTCAAAAATAGCACAAGAGCATTGAAGTAACAACACTTACAATGCCTCATAATAGAGGAAATTATCTTAAGGATTGAAAATTTTGTAAATTAAAAGAATGAAAAGTGAGGGGAAAAAAAAGAAACCCATTGGAGGTACAACCCCGGAGCCGTGCGTCATACAAAAAGCTTCTAAAAATAAACATCAAACCGCCAAAAAGAAAGAAAAGATATATCAAAAAAATTTACATTTAGATCGTGGAGGAAATCTATCAGTTAACTGAAATGATAATAATGAACAGGTGAGCCCCATCTGTTCTCAAAATCAAATAAAAGTACAAAGGTTCGACTTCTAATTTTCTCCAAGACACAGCATCACCTGAGAGAGCCATTGTGACAAAGTAGGAGCTGATATATCCTTCCATTTCAACAAGGTGGCCCTCCTAGCTGTCAATGTAACAAACACCATGGATATTTTGAGGAATTATTCCAAAAAGCATAGTCAATTTATTAGGTTGTAAGTTGATTCTGAGTGCTTTAGAAATTGTCGAAAAGACTGACTTCCAAAACTGTTTTAATATAGAACTTCACCAGAACACATGTGTCAGTGTGGCTATCTCATTTTTACATCTATCCCAATACTTGTCAACATTGGGAAATATTTTCGGAAGTCTCTCCTTCGTCAAATGGTACAATTTTAAATTGAATCAGTGAATGACTAGCACAGATCGAAGAAGAGTTAACCAGCTTCAGAATCCATGTCCAATTCTGCCATATAAAAGAGAAATTGAGTTCCTTCTCCCAGTCCCGTTTAATCTGAAGTAAAGGACGCTTATCCCTTTGTAATAATAAATTATAAATTCTTCCAATAGAACCTTTCAATGAGGGGTTCATATTCATAATAGTATCTAACAAATCAGCCTCCAATATGTAAGGAAAATTATTTAAATATTTTTGTAAAAAATGTCGAACTTGAAGATATTGTAAGAAATGTGAATATAAGAGAGAATACTTATCGACAAATTGTTCAAAAGACATCAATCTGCCTTCTTTAAATAAATCCAAAAACAAATTAATACCTTTATTTTTCCAAAGTAAAAAAAAAATTGCAACACTCCAAGAAGGTTTAAAAAAGTAATTATGATAAATTATACTACAAAGTTTAACCTTTTTAAGATTAAAAAAATTGCGTAACTGGATCCAAATTTGTAAAGAGTGCTTAACCACAGGATATAGGTTTAAATTAGCAACGTTAGCTAATTGTATAGGTAACTCCTAATAACGAAGTTAAATAAAACTGTTTCACAGCGTTAGCAACGTCAGCTAATTGTATAGGTAACTCCGAATCACGAAGTTAAATAAAACTGTTTCACAGCTCTCCGTTCCTGGTCTACCCAGGTTGGCTGTTCATTCCTATCAACCCAATGTAATCAGCAGGACATACACCGCGTTAACAGCCCAATAATACATTCATAGATTAGGCAAAGTGAGACCACCATTCTTTTTCAACTTTTGCAAATGACATTTACCAATTCTTGGTCTTTTATTATCCCAAATAAAAGATAGAATAATAGAACCAATCCGATCAAAAAAACTTCTTAGTAAACAAAAACAGGAATATTCTGAAATAAATATAAAAATTTTGTTGGGCGGAAGCAGACATTTTGCTTGCTTCTTCTGGAATAATCCCAAAAATTGCTGTAAGTGGATTAGGTTGAACATCCACATCTATAACTTTAGATAATATTCCAAACACATCCCTCCAAAAATTGTTTAACCTTGCACCTGACCAAAACATATGAGTTAGAGTAGCCACTTCTTCAGTACATCTGTCACAAATAGGGCTTATATTAGAAAAAATATGCACCAATTTATCTTTGGACATATGGGCCCTGTTTACTATCTTAAACTGAATTTAGATATGGCATGTGCAGATAGGTGAATTATTGACTAAATAATAAATTTTACTCCACTGATTATCTGAAAGTGAATGTTGAAGTTGTACTTCCCAGGTGCGTTGAACCCTATCATGAGGTGACATGCGAGCGTTCATTAACTGTTTATAAAGGATTACTATTAATTGTTTTTGACAAGGTTTAAACTGAAAAATAGCATAAGCCAAATTTAAAGAGCAGGCCAAGGGGTAAATTGGTTAAAAAATCATGTAAAAATTCCCAACCTGTAAATATCTGAAAAATGTGTATTAGAGATATCATATTTGTCCATTAACTGTGAAAAAGACATTAAACAGTCTTGTAAAAACAAATCTAAAAAAGTCCACTAAAGGAGGAAAATTGGCTTTATAAAGATCCTGATAATTTTTAGTAATTATAACCCCTAAATATCTAAAAGAATCCATAACTTTAAAAGGAATATTATCATATATAGAGACAGATTCATTTAAAGGAAGTAATTCACTTCTACTAAAATTTATTTTGTATCCTGAAAGGTCTCCGATTTAGTCATATAATAGCAAAGCAGGAATAGATTATTCAGGCTTGGATATATATACCAATAGATCATCAGTGTAAAGAGAGATCTTGTGCATGGTCTCATTCACAAAAATCCCATGAATATTTTCAGCTTCACAAAGAGCAATTGCAAGGGGCTCGAATCTTAATTTACATAACAAAGGAATTAATGGACAAGCTTGGCTTGTCCCCCGTGATAGCTGAAAAAAATGAGACCTACAGTTATTAGTGATAACAACAGCAATAGGAGCTTTATATATCATTTTTATCCAATTATTAAAATTAATACCAAAACCAATTTTTTCTAAAGTATTAAATAAATATTTTACCCAAAATACTCTCCAACCGATTGGCCATTATCTTTAAGTGAATATTAGCATCAACATTCAATAATGAAATAGGTCTGTATGAGGCACAATCAGAAGGATCTTTATTCTTTTTGAGAATTAAAGAAATAGAAGCTTCATAAAAAGTAGAGGGTAAATCACTTTTCAGAAAAGATTCTTTAAACATCTCCCAACATATACGGAGAAAGCAATTTTCCAAATTTTTTATAAAATTCTACAGGATATCCGGCAAGTCCCTGGGCCTTACCAGATTGCCTTGAGAAAATAGCTTCATGAATTCTGGATTCAGTAATTTAGGCATCCAGAGTTTTTTGATCCTCAACAGAAATTTTAGGGAAAGCAATCATTTGTAAAAAAACACAACATTTATTTCAGAAGAGTCCACTGGACATTGAGATTTATAAAGTTCAGTATAAAAGTCTTGAAAAATCTTATTAATTTCTTCATAATGCCAAGCCAGGGTACCATCTTTTCTATGAATTTTCAAAATTTGCCTCTCGGCTCCAGCTGATTTTAATTGAGATGCAAGTAGTTTATTATTTTTATCTCCAATAAAATTGGGTCTTTAACTTAAGTAGATAACCTTCAATTGAATGAGTTAATAATAGGTTATATTATGATTGAAGTTCCACTCTTTTTTAAAATATCAATATTAGGGGAAGTCACATAGATATTATCTCAATCTTTAATTTGTTTTGAAATTTTATCTAATTTTGCTTTAGTCTGTTTTTTAAGTTTAGTTGAATAAGAAATAATCTGACCACATAAAAATGCTTTGAATGTATCCAATATAATTAATTTAGACCTACCACTTATATCATTAAAAAGTAAAAAGTTCTTTAATCTGGCTTTTGATAAAACTGATAATGTCAGAGCTTTGCAATAAAGTCTGAGACATGTGCCATGGTGGACGGCCAAAAATGTCATCATCAAATTCAAAGGACAAACTCAAAGGCGCATGCTCAGGTATAGCAATAGTGTCATATTCACAGTTTTAAACATTAGGCAAAAGACAGGGATCAACTATAATATAATCAATCCTTGAATATATTTTATAAACATGGAAAGAAAAACAATATTCTCTGTTATCAGGGTGTAAATGCCTCCATAATTCGATCAACACAAAATTGGTCAAAAAAGAGTTAATAACTGATGCAAAATGATTTGGAAGTCATTGATTAGTTGAGCTCTTATCAGTCATAGGATTTAAGCAACAGTTAAAATCCCCACCCACTAACAACATATACTCATTTAAATCTGGCAGTAAAGCAGATATTTTTTTTTTAAAAAAGCAGGATCATCTAAATTAGGACCATACAAATTAACCAAAACAACCTTTCTATTACAAGTCACTCCTTTAACAATTAAAAATCTACCATTAGAATCTGACCTAATGAGGACCATTATCCTCTTGAGTAAATATATTAGATTTAAAAAAGATAGACGCACCCTTACTTTTGCTCTGAGAAGTAGCATGGAGTTGTTTTCCATTCCACCAGCAAAAAAATCTATTTTGATCTCCTGCTTTGTTATGCGTCTCCTGAGCAAAAATTATATCAGTTTGGAACCGATTAATAATTTTGTCTTTTTTGTTTAATAGGATAATTCCAACCACGTATATTCCAAATGATTACATGAATCCATTTAACTGCCATACTATAATTTTATTCTAATTTACTTTATACATGCGCAGAACACATACCAATACGGGATTATCAAAGATGGCAGTGATGAAGAATAAAGCCAGAAAGAAAACACGCATGCTCTGGAACCACCCAATGGGGGAAAAAAAACTCCTAACTTTAAACCCACCCACCCTCCCAAAAGCCTGAAAAAAAGGCAAGTGAACTAAGATGGATGCAAAGACATGGGCCACTCTGTTGTTCTCATCTCTGCCTCCCCCCAGCCAGTACATAA
Source organism: Hypanus sabinus (assembly GCF_030144855.1). NCBI lineage: Eukaryota > Metazoa > Chordata > Chondrichthyes > Myliobatiformes > Dasyatidae > Hypanus > Hypanus sabinus. The sequence continues at coordinate 391,380 of NW_026780917.1, forward strand.
AATAAATAAAATGACCTTGCAAGAAAGACAGTAATGTCTCAACAAAGGAGAGTGTTTACATTCTATCATGTGTTAAACAGAAAAAGAACCAAAATAATATAATCTCTTATAGAGAAAAGCCAGCCCCATCTTAAGTTTAGCTTTAAATCCCTTTAAATTCAGTTATAGGGCGCTATAATAAAACAGATTAAAAAGAGTTAATAGTATACTTAACTGATCTAAATTGATGGAAATATTAATTAGTAAAATCATAGTAACTTAACCCTCCCAGATAAATATATAAAAAGAAACCCTGTTGGTAGAAAAAAAAACTACCAGTTAGTAATTTAAGAAATAACAAAAAAAATCAAACCAAATATTAGATAAAAGGAACAAATCCTATTGTCCTCTTTTCTCAGTCAAATATGTAATTAACCATTTAAACAGTCAAACTTGATCCGTAAATGTTCTTTCCAAACAAAAATCCAATCGGATGTAATGATGAGCAGGTTTTCTTTTCTTCTTTTATTAATCTTCAATGAAATATCCAAATAGCCTTCATATATCTTCTTTTCGTAGTGTGAGTAATATACAGATAAACAAACAGCTTTTCAGATAGTTCATTCAGTAGTAACGTCAGTGGTGGTGACAGGTATAGCCTGGACAAAATCCAGCTCGACTTTTGGGTCAAAGAAAGTACATGGGGAAGAATTAGGAGGAAAAACTTTCATTCTTGTCGGGTAACTCAAAGAGGGGAATCGTTTCTTATCATATGCTTGTTTCATTACCAAAGCAAATCTTGCTCTTTGTTCCATTACTTCTTTTGGATAATCTTCGTAAAAACGGAGCTCAGACTCATTGAATCTGAAAACTCTGTTTTCTTGCCTGTCGCATTATTTGATCTTTTATTTTAAAGTGATGAAAACAAGCCAAAACAGATCTTGATCTGGTTGAGTCTTTAAATTTCGAAGTGGACAGCCTGTGTTCTCTTTCAATAGCAGGTAGCTGTGATGAAATAGTCAGAAATAGATCATGAAAGAGCTTACCAAAGTAAACCATTACGTCTCCATTTTCAGCTCCTTACTGCAATCCAATGATTCGTATGTTGTTTCTGCGAGTCTTAGTTTGCAAATCAATAATCTTATTAACGATATTTTTCAAAACAGGTTGTAGTTTCAGACGGTTTTTGCTTAGTTAACTTCAATTCCTCTTCATGATTAGTAACTTGAGTTTCCAGATCTTTAAGTTTTCCCAGAAATAAATTCATTTCATTATATTCTTTTCCAGTTGATCTTTAATTGCCTTATTCTGATCTTGAATTGATTTCAGTGTCCGAACAATATCTTCAGCCCATGATGGCATTTCAACAGATCTTTCCTTCGGTGTCTTTCCTTTTTCATTACCTTTGTCAGTTAGGTTTATACAGATTCTTCCCACTTCTCATAGGCATATGCATATCACTCCCCTTCAAGAATCAGCAATTAAAAATTTGAAATTCAAAATTTAAGCTGTGAGCGGGAGAGAAAACTAAGAGCAGCACAGAATTAGTGCTACTCCATCGACAGACAGAGGCAGTCTCCATTCACCTGTAATATTAGTTCCCTTTGGGGTTGATTGGCATTCGAAAGGCCTGTCCAATGATATGTTAAAGCTCGTTGTATTCGATTTTGGTCATTGTCAGGCCAATCCATATTATTTGTTAATGATGTTGGCTAACTTAGTTGGAAAGCATTGGAGCAGTAAGGCATTAAATTGGGGGGACAGGTTCCCATCATTAAAGGCTTGGTCTCCTAAGAAAGTGCTTTAGCAGGCCACAAAACTCATACAGTGTCGATATGCCAGACATGGTGTTCGGGATTCCATGTTTCCCTATCAGTTGTAACTTTAGACTGACATTCCTGCCTTTCTCTCCTATTTAGACCGGCCTTGGTTTGCTTACGTTGTTTTTCCTGCTGTCGTTTTCGGCGCCCATTCATCCATCCATGCTCTGTTTGTAACGTCTCCCAAACTTTGGTGTTCCTTCTGCAATACTTACCTCTATCCTAGTGGTCGCCAACCTGTTGATTGTGATCGACTAGTCTACTTTTGAGACTTTCCCAGTAGATCCTGGGAAAAAGGAAGAAAGAAAGAAACTGTTGAGAGATTGTTCCCGGGTTGTGGGGTTTTAGTTCCATTTTTTCTACATGCGTGTAACTGCCCCGCACTACACAGTGTACTTCAGTGGTCCCCAACCACTGGGCCGCGAGGAAACAACATGAGTCAGCTGCACCTTTCCTCATTCCCTGTCAGCCCACTGTTGAACTTGAGTGCACGCGAGGTCATCAGTCGCCGAGCCGCAGTGACACCCTCGTGCCAGAGATCACCAGTTGGCCTCGGGCGGCCGGTGGGAAGTGCCGTCACTACTGGCCTGGAGTGCTGCCTCTAAACCTGTTTAGCACACTGAATGTTCGTGGGGAATCTGGTGCTAAAATATTCGCCGTCGACCTAATTCGGGCTCAGCGTTTCATAGATATCAGAGCAGCTACCATGCTGTGATCTAATGAAACAAACTTTTGTCGGCTGATAGGTCCTACAAGGGGGGGTGGGCGCGTGCCCTGTCACACTCCTTGCTCGGCCGGTCACTCTCTCCGGACTGTGACTGCCGCGGCCCCGGCACAGGGACCTCCGGTCCTGACATTGTCCTCTCACCCGACCCACGAACAACCAAACCAAGCCAAGGCATCTGGCGGCGGGCCGGCAGGAGGCTGTCCAATGAGGCAATGAAGCCCTCAAAACTGCTTCGGTACCCCGAGTCCAAGCACCCTGCACTTAAATGCAAACGTGTTGAGCTTTTTCAGCGGAGAAAACTTGAGCAGCGCGGGACAGAAGCTAAGTGCCGAGAGCCATGAAAAGTAAATTACAGAATAGACTGGACATAAGGAACCAGCTTCGAGTATCGCTGTATTCCCATCGTGTTTAACACCCCCACCCACCCCATCCCCCGTCGGCCGGTCCGCAAGAATATTGTCAATATTAAACCGTTCTGTGGTGCAAAAAAAGGGTGGGTGCCCCATTGTTTATACATTATTGCTACTTCCAGGTTGTGGGGCTTTACTTCCGGTCTTTTCTGCCCTGGTGCGCATGTGTGTAACTAATTGATCTGGGTTGATCTTGCATTTTACTAAGGCCAAGGTAGGGGATCTTGGGCTTAATATGGTTGGTGACCACTGCTCTATCCCTTTATCACATGCATTATTCCTCCAACTTGCTGATAATATACTGTTCCACTTTAAAGGTATGTCACATACAGTTTTCCAGTTAGCCAAGGATTTCCTTCTACGCCACTGTGTGGTGTTGGGAAATCATGTACAAGGCAAGGTACAGCAGTAGTTTGCCATTGCCTTCTGCTGGGTGAGTTGTTTTGTTCACCAGCTCTAACCCAGCACAGATGAAAGTGTGCAAGGGAGTCGGCTGGATTCGAACTCGGGACCTCTTGCCTCAAAGTCCAACGCTGAAGCCACTATGCCACCATTGGCATAGCCAGCAAAGTTCCGCTTTACACCTGCCTTTTCCTTCCATTCCCTTTTCAACAATTTCCACTTCTTTCCTCAGTTCTTTTTAAAAATCAAATTTACTGCTTGTTCTCATGAGGTAATAACCCAGGCTCCTGCACCCTCCCCCATCCGTGGCCACATTTTGTTCTCCAATTTCTTATTCAGCACTGCACTCAACATTCACAAATATTTTTCCTTGTCTGAAGAACTCTCATACAAATTGTATCGGGCTGCTGCTGGCCTACTTTTATCAATTGACTGCAATTGACCAATGTAATTTATTGGGCACAAAGCCTCCTGCTCAATTAACAATGAGATAAATTTACCCGGCCTGCACCTCCTGCTTAATTGATGAATTTACCTGGCATGTCTGCCTCCTGGACACTTAGTAAAATTTTGTCTACCTTATACAAATCTCCCAACAAATTCTTTCCTGATCCTGTCAAGGTATGTGATCAGCCTTGGGTGAGGCACCGTACGTCCAAAGGAACTAACGGTGAGTGACTAATACCCATTGGGCTCCCGTTCGGTCTCCGCAGTCCCCAGAGTGGTCCAGCTGCTTACTCAGCCGTCTGCTTGGCACTCCCTATATTGGGATCCTGTTCATGATGCCGAATGTTAAAAGTTGAATCTAAATAAAACTCAGGAGACCAGCTTCTTATCGACGCCATGGTTTATTGTGCATTCAAATGATTGCAGGAGTTTTGAGACCCAGTTGTCAAAAGGGAGCACTGCCACCTTCTGACAAGTCGAATGACATGGGTTACAGCCATATATTTATACATAGTGCGTCCCATACATTAATATTGCAAGATGTTATTTGAACTGGCACACACCCTAAGTGTGTTGATGCAAAACTTAATTACTTAGATAACAGAGTTTGGTTTTAATTATAGATGGATGGACTGTCCAGTCCTTTTCAGTTACTCCCTTTGCAAGGCCCTGACTTGATTACAAACAGATGTTCATTCCTGTCCCTATCAGTGAGTCCTCCTCCCTTTACTCACAACGAGGATACAACGTATAATCTGATCAGCTCTCAATATGTCTGTCTGCAAGCCACAGAGAACTGGTAATGAGTCCGTCTTAGCTAAATGCTGAAGACTCAGTTCACTTCAGTTCAAAATTCCTATTCACTCCCAACTATTCTTTTAGCCAGAGGTTACACAGGTTCAAAATGAATTTTTTATATAGCCTCAATTCCTCAGGAGAGTTCAGGGGAAATATTTATGCCCAATATAGAAACAGGTGTTACCTATGTGTATTGTGGCAATGCAAGAGGTGCTGGAGAATTTGTAAGTGGGAAGAAGTGGAGTAATATTTGCAAATCGGACTTTTTAAAGCATAATTTAGCAAGCAAACCACATATGGACAATATGCAAAAGCTTTGATGAGAAAATCCTTCATTACCCGTTACAGGCCTGCTACATAGGTTGTGTGAGAGTGCAGATGAACTCAATCAAACCTAGGAGAGATCAAAGTACTTATCAACAGTGATTTGCTAGCTGTGAAAACAATTACCTCTCTCTATAAAATTTACTGTGCACATGTCACCGAGTAAAAAAAAAAGTGCACAGTACAGGATTTGTGTGCACACTCGTCATTACAAATTAGAGGGGACATTGGTGGGAAGGTGGTGAGACCTCCAGTGTCCCTGATGTCCTCACCTACAAGATGTGCACCCTGCACATTAAGCAGATGGAACCTGAAATGGATGAATTCTGGATCATCCAGGAGTTGGAGGGTGTGATAGATATGACATGAAGAGAGGTGAGTTACACCCAAGGTGCAGGACACAGGAAACTGGGAGAGAGTCAGGAAGGGGAATGAGGTTAAATAGTCATTGCGGAGAACTCTTGTGCCCATCAAACACAACAAACGGTAGACCACTTTAGAAACTGGTGGTGAAGGGGATTACCTGACAGAGAAAAGTCAAAGGGGTGATAGGGGATTCATTAGTTAGGGGAACAGAACAAGAGGGGACTGATATCCAAGTGGTAAGGCATGCTAGTGCTAGTGAGGGTGAAGTGGGTGATGTGGTTAAAATAAGCTGTAAGGGGAATGGGAGCCAGAATGACCAAACAGATAATGGAGAGGGTGAATTGAATTGAATTGACTTTATTAGATACATACTTCATAAACATGAGGAGTAGAAATCTTTATGTTATGTCTCCATCTAAATGTGCAATGTGCAATTTATGGTAATTTATGATGGATCGTTTGTACATAGGACAGTCAATATAACATCGAAATGCAATTGTATCAGCATGAATTAATCAGTCTGATGGCCTGGTGGAAGATGATGTCCCGGGGCCTGTTGCTCCTTTTGCTGTGGTACCATTTGTGGTTGTGGTGAATTTGGTCCCTGATTTCCTTTGGGCCCTTTTTATACACCTGTCTGTGTAAATGTACTGAATAGTGGAAAGTTCACCACTACGGATGTGCTGGGCTGTCCGCAACACTCTCTGAGGTTTCCTGCAATTAAGGAAAGTACAGTTCCCATACCAGGCAGAGATGCAGCCAGTCAGGATGCTCTCAATTGTGTCCCTGTAGAAAGTCCTCAGAATTTTGGTCCCCATCTCCAACTTTTTCAACTATCTGAGGTGACAGAGGTACTGCTGTGCTCTTTTCACAACACAGCCGGTATGCACAGACAACGTAAGGTGCTTTGCGATGTTTATGCCAAGGAACTTAAAGCTGTTCACCTTCTTAACCCCAGATCCATTGATGTCAATAGGGGTTATCCTGTCTCCATTCCTCCTGTCGTCCACAACCAGCTCCTTTGTTTTTGTGACAATGATGGAGGGTTTGTTTCCTTGACACCAGTCAGATGTTCAGATCATAGATAGATTCAGCAGTTAGATGGTTGAGCCTGGTGCAATGAATGTGCTGAGCTGTGTATATCACAATGCAAGAAGCATCGTAGGAAAGCCGGATGAGCTCAGGTCGGGAATTATGATATTGTAACCAATATTGGGACTTGGTTGCAGCCAACAGTCTGAGGGATTTAGAGGAACAAATTTGTAGAGAGATTGCAGACCATGCCAATAAACAAAAAGGTTGATTCAGTAAGTGATTTTAACTTTCCATATATCGACTGGGACTCCTAAACTGTAAAGAAGTAGATGAGGTAGAGTTTGTCAAATGTGCCCTTAATCAATATGTAGAATTCCTGATGTAGAAGTGTGCAATAACCTGTTAGGAAATGATCAGGGCTGGTGACAGAAATTAGTGATCATAATGCCATGAGATTCAAAGTAAATATGGAAAAAGAGAGGTCTGGACCACGGGTTGAGATTCTAAATTGGAGAAAGGTCAATTTTGATGGTATCAGAAAGGATCTGACAAGTGTGGTTTGGGACAGGTTGTCTCCTGGCAAAGGAGTACCTGTAAGTGGGAGGTCTTCAAATGTGAAATTTTGAGGATGCAGAGTTTGTATGTGCCTGCCAAAATGAAAGTTGAAAGGTAACTGGTCCAGGGAACCTTGCTTTTGAAGAGAAATTGAAGCCTCGTATATTTTGTTCCTCTAAATGACTCAGACTGTTGGGTGCTACCGAGACCCATTAATGACTACAAGTCATGATTCCACGCACTGAGCTCATCTGAATTTCTTTGTTGTTTTCTTTTGGTTTCTCAAAGCTTCCAAATAATTTTTGTTCTTTTGTTTGCCCTCTCTTTGACATTTATGTTGGCTTTGGCTACTCATTTTAGCCACAGTTGTGTCCTCCTGTCTTTCTATTGCTTCCACTTCTGCAGAATCACTCAGGTCCTGAATTGCTCCAGAAACTCCAGCCACTGCTGCTCAATTATCACTCCTTCCCTATCCCTTTCAAACAAGTTTGGCCAGCTTCTCTGCCATAGAAACACGGAGAAGTTCAGTGAAGAAACAGGCTCTTTGGCCCATCTAGTCAATGCCAAAAAAGCATTTAAACTTGTAGTGCGATCTGGACCAGCTGGCAAAATGGTTTGAGAAATGGAAAAAGGAATTTAATGCAGACCAGTGTGAGTTGTTGCACTTTGGTCTGACCAACCAATGGAGGTCTTTCACAGTGACTGGTCGGGCACGGAGGAGTGTTGTACAGGAAAGGGACCTGTTGTAGAAGAAAGTCCTTAATTCTCTGAAAGTGGTATCACAGTTAGATAGAGACGGAAGGGAAGATTTTAGCCCAATAGCCTTCATGAACAAAAGTACTGACAACAATAGATGGATGCTATGTTAACTTGTAGAAGACATTGGTGAGGCCTAATTTGGAGTACTGAGTACAGTTTTGGTCACCAACCTACAGGAAAGATGTAAGGACTTTGAATGAGTTCAGAGAAAGTTAAGGGTGAAAGGTGAAATGTTAAGGGGAACTTGAGGGGAAACTTATTCACACAGACAGTCATCCGGGTGTGGAATGAGCAGCCAGCTCAAGTGGTGCATGCGAGCTCGATTTCAACATTTCAGAGGTTCATGTAGGTACCTGTATGGTAGGGGTATGGGAGTGGGCAGTTTAAATAGTTCAGCACAAACCAGATGGCCCAAAGGGCATGTTTCTGTGTTGTAATTTTCTACAGGAATGTGAAATATTACAAAAATTCACTCTGTATTTTTAACAGCTGTGCGGACCAACCATTCACCTCAACAGGAATTTTTTATATGGCATTAAAACGTTGGCACTTTAAGTTTATAATACATAAAAGAAAATCCCAGATGCACATCAAGAAAGAGTAATTGTGTGATACAGTTTTTGTTACTGTGGGGTCAGGCACCCATGCAGCTCAGCAGGAACAGAGAATAATACCAATGGAGAGAGTCCAACTCAGCCAAGGTACAAATTGGAGATGCCAGAAATGCCCGATTCTTATAGAAACAGGAAGAGCATCAGGGAATTGGTGGTCATTCCAGATACCAGCACTCTGCCCAGTCAGGAGATGATTTCTCTGTCCAACTTGGGTTGTACCTCACTGTAACACTGTGATACCAGATCAAACCTTGGTAACTCAAGTAATCTCATCTGAAATGTTGTCCTACACCCATTGATGGATTTTGTAAATCTTTTTACAGGTTAAAAACAAGAAGGAATTTGTCTTCAGGAAGTTCAAACATGGCACACCAGTTTGGTTGTTTCTGTCCAGATATTTAAGAAGTGGAGCAAGGGATTCAATCGATCATCCTTCCTGCTCAGACTGTGGGGAGGGATTCACTCGGTCATTTTACCAACTGGCAACCCATCATTTTACACAGGAGAAAGTCTGTTCACCTGCTCAAACAGTGGGAATGGATTCACTCAGTTATCACAATTGAATGTACATCAGCACGTTCACACTGGGCAAGGCCATTCACCTGTTCTGTGTGTGAGAAGGGATTCAGTCAGTCTTCCCACCTGTGGACACACCAGTCAGTTCACACCACACTGGGCAGAGGCTGGTGATCTGCTGAATATCTGGGAAAGGATTCACTCAGTCATCTGACCTAATGGCACACCAGCGTGTTCACACTGGGGAGAGGCTTTTCACCTGCTCAGAGTGTGGAAAGGGATTCACTCGGTCATCCACCTTACTGGTACATCAGCGAGTTCACACTGGGGAGAAGCCGTACACCTGCTCAGTCTGTGGGAAGAGATTCACTGAGTCATCCACCTTACAGAGTCATCAGCGAGTTCATACTGGGGAGAAGCCGTTCACCTGCTCAGAATGTGGGAAGGGATTCAGACAGGTATCCCATCTACTGAGTCATCAGCGAGTTCACACTGGGGAGAAGCCATTCACCTGCTCAGAATGTGGGAAGAGATTCGCTCACTCATCCAACCTACTTAGTCATCAGCGAGTTCACACTGGAGAGAGGCCATTCACCTGCTCAGAGTGTGGGAAGGGATTCACTCGGTCATCTCAACTGCTGACGCACCAGCAAGTTCACACTGGGGAGTGGCCTTTCGCCTGCTCAGAATGTGGGAAAGGATTCACTGAGTCATACACCTTACTGGTACATCAGCGAGTTCACACTGGGGAGAAGCCGTTCACCTGCTCAGAATGTGGGAAGAGATTCACTCAGTCATCCAATCTACAGAGACATCATCGAGTTCATATTGGGAAGAAGCCGTTCACCTGCTCAGAATGTGGGAAGAGATTCGCTCACTCATCCAACCTACAGAGTCATCAGCGAGTTCACACTGGGGAGAAGCCGTTCACTTGCGCAAACTGTGGGAAGAGATTCACTCGGTTAGCTAACCTACAGAGACATCAGCAAGTTCACACTGGGGAGAAGCCATTCACCTGCTCGGTCTGTGGGAAAGGATTCACTCAGTCATCCCAAATACTGGAACACAAGTCAGTTCATAGTGGGGAGTGGCCATTGTTATGAATCCCTAGGTTTCATTTGATATGGACTGTCATTTTAAGAGAGATTAAGAAGGTGAATCAGTCTGACTTGCAGTTTGTTTAGTTTTAACCGAGGACACAGACACTCAGAGTCAGACGGAGAGGGATGAAAAATGGAAGGATTGAAACCAGGGAACTAGTGGCCAAGGGTCACTGTTTGGAACTTTCCTTTGCTCACAAGGGTGGATTAATTATCCATTCACCGTACATCGAATGTGTGGTTGTCACCTCATTTAACCCATAGGAGTGGATCTGATTTGGGATAGACTGTGGAGACCACTTATGTGTTAACCCTTGCCTGGGTGTGATGTGGTTGTTCATTTGAAGATGATACCCCTCATGACAAGTCACTTTCGGTGATAATCACAACTCACTTTCGGTGATAATTCGTATGTAGATTTGTAAAGATGACGGATAAAATCTACAGCTACTGTTCTCTCATTTTAACACTGGAACCTGTAGAACAGACAGAACCCGTGTTCTAGATCACTGAGTGCACCTTCCCCATCTCTGACCCTGCCTTCCCTCGACATTTACCCTGATTTACAAATATCTCTCTCATCACCTATTTTGTGGATGAATTGAACTTTCAAACTTTACCATCTGAAGACTCCAAGCCTTGTTTCCCCTGAGCTCAATAGTTTCGGAGTTATATTTACACACGTATATATACATAACACTGGTAACTTTTGTTTAACTTGCTTAAGTTAGTATTTTATAACTGGATACTAATAAAGATTGTGGTTCGCATCATAAACAGACTCCAGTAGTTGTCTGTTGCTGCTGGTATGTTTCTGAAGCATTACAGTTCATAACAAAATGGGACCGGCATCTAGGATATGATCAAATTTGAGGATTGATTAATTATTGATTTCATTGGGGAAATCTCTCTTGATTTATTTTTGTGTGGAAAATCAGCAGCAATGGATGTTGATCGATGTAAGGAAGCGCCGACCTCTGAGGCATTAGAGGACGTCAGAAGGATTGAGTTGTTGAGTCTTGCTGGAAGGTTAAAACTTGCTAAGGTGAAATTCACAATGAGGAGGGCACAGATACAGAGTGGAATAGCTGAACATTATGTATCTGAGGGTGTGTTTAAAGTGGAGGAGTTGGAGGTGTTTACTGAAAGTAAACCTCGTGAGCTTGAGCTCCAGTACAAGTGAGAAAAATTAAAGATGGGAGGCTGCGGAAAAAGGCAGAAAAACAGACAGAAAATTGTCTCAAAGTGTAATTAAGGGGCAGACTTAGCATGCCTATACTGCTTTGACAGTTGATGAAGCAGCTGATTTTTTATACTGCACCAATCATCGCCACTGGGCTATAAATGTGCAGGAGCAGTGTGTGGTTCAGTGCTTTGCTCAAAGCCACTCACGCTGCCTTGGCTGAGGCTCAAAAACATGACCTTCAGATCGCTAGTTCAACACCTTAACCAGCTGGACACGCACCACACATTATGACCTGGTGAAGCAGGCTGTACCCAAAGCTTGTGAGTTGGTCCCAGAAGCAGACAGGCAAAAGTTTAGAAATTTGAAGAAATCAGTGAGCCAGACTTATATGGAATTTGCTTTATGAAAAATCTCTGCATATGTTGACGAATCCACTTCAAGTGAAATTCAATATTATGTTATTACAACACACGACTAACGTAAACTAACACAGGTGGTACACATAAATATGAAAAAGCCTTATTTTGACAAGCAGGCACAATCTGTGAGTGTTGTTGTCAAAATATATGAATCTGTCAACCCTGAGAATGAAGCAATTGACTCATCTGAGACTTTTCACAAGCCAAACATGGTCCCAGTTAGGCTAAGGAACTCAGTTGTTTTAGAAAACATTGATACCAAGTTTTTTTTCATCTGCAGCCAAAGCACGAACAACAGCTGAAGGAATTAATTCTGAAGTTTAAAGATTTATTTCCCAATGTTCCCAAGCAAACCACTGTCGCAGTACATAACATAGATATTGGTCAAGCCAAACCGATTAAACAACGCCCATATTGCATGAACATAGAAATGTGAAAATTGGCTGACGAAGGAATTGAATATATGCTGGGAAATGGTGTTATTAGTCCTTCAGCATCAGATTGGAGCTCACCCAGCGTTATTGTGCCCAAACCTGATGGTAGAGTTAGATTTTGCACTGATTATCGGAAGGCAAATGCAGCACCAAAAACAGATGACTATCCTATCCCTAGGGTGGATGAAGTTGGTAAAGCTAATTTCTTACAAAGATTGATCTGTTGACAGGGTATTGGTGTGTTCCATTGACGGACAGAGGGACACCTCTGCGTTAGTGACACCATCTGTTTTGTATGAATACAGTGTTTTGCTGTTTGGAATGAAAAATGGTCCAGGAACATTCCAGAGAATGAATGATTCTGTAATTCGAGGGTTAGAACACACAGATGCCTATATTGTTGACTTAGTCACAGGGAGTGACACTTGGGAAGAGCATACCTCCGCAGCAGAAAAGCTGTTTGACAGGCTTTCCCAGGCCAGCCTTACATTTAGCTAAGAGTGAGTTTTGCCATGCCACTGTGACTTATCTTGGCTATGTTGTAGGTCAAAGCAAGTGGGCTCCTGTTCAGGCAAAAGTCCAGGCAATTTCTCAAGTTCCTATTCTGACTGCTAAGAAGCCTCTTAGAAGGTTTCTGGGAATGGTTGGATAAAGTTCAGCAAGAACTTTACTGATATCACTCTTCCTCTGACTAATCTCCTGAAGAAGGGTAAAAAGTTTGTTTGGACCGAGCCTTGTCAGGAGGCACTTGATCGATTGAAAGCCATTTTTATGTTGTTCACCTCTGCTCTGACTTTACAAAGCCATTTTCTATAGCTGTGGATGCCAGTGATGAAGCTGCCGGGGCAGTGTTATTACAGAAAGATGATGATGATGTTGAACATCCTGTATCTTACTTTTCGAGAAAATTCAATGAGCAGCAAATAAATTATTCCACCTTAGCGAGCTCATGTTTGACATTTCAGAAAAACTTGGACAGATATATGGATGAGAGGGGCTTGGAGGGTATGGCCCAGGTGCAGGTGAGTGGGACTAGGCAGAAAAATGGTTCGGCAGAGCCAGCAAGGGCCAAAACTCCTGTTTCTATGCTGTAATATTCTGTGGTTCTTAGAGAAAGTTGTTGTCACTCATCTTGGCTTTGCGGCATTTTGATGTCGATGTTTGTCCTGAGAAGTACCCTCTTGTAGTTTATACTGATCATAATCTGTTGGTGTTTTTGATTAAGGTAAAGGACAAAACGGGATGATTGTTAAACTAGAGTCTGATTTTGCAAGTATATGGTATTGTGATAATGCACATGAAAAGCACGGACAATATCATTGCCGATTGTCTTTCCAGATGCTGAGCATACAGTTTTAATAGTGAAGCAGAATTTGGTATTTTCATACGATTCTGCAATGTGTTAGATGATAACCATACATGCATTATTTTACATACTGTAGCTTGCAATTAAAATTTTTCTCTTTTAGAGCAAAAATAATTTTTTTTGTGTGGAAGGGTTATGAATCCCGAAGTCTCGGTTGCTGTGGACTGTCAGTTTAAGAGAGTGCCTGAGTGAGGTGGGGACTATCAATGACGTTAGCCGCTGACTTTCTCAGCTCACTTTTGATTTTTGCAGAGAGAGAGATCAAGGAGGCGGGACTGTCTGACTTACAGTTTGTTTCGTTCTAAGCGAGGACACAGACACTCACAGTCAGAAGGATGCAAAGAAAGAGAACAAAAGGATTTAGACAAGGAAACTAATGGCCAAGGGTCACTGTTTGGAACTCTCCTGTGCCCATAAGGGTGGTTTGATTATCGATCCAGTGCACATCGACTGTGTGCCTGTCACCGCGAATAATCCACAGGAGTGGGTTTTGTTTGGGGAATCCTGTGGAGACCACTTACGTGTTAACCCTTGCCTGGGTATGTGGTGTGGCGATTCACTTGAAGACGATATCCCTAAAAGCAGACACGAGGAAATCTGAAATTCAAACAACAACACACACAAAATGCTGGTGGAACACAGCAGGCCAGGCAGCATCTATAGGGAGAAGCACTGTCGGCATTTCGGGCTGAGACCCTTCGTCAGGACTAACCGAAAGGAAAGATAGTAAGAGATTTGAAAGTAGTGGGGGGAGGGGAAGTTCGAAATGATAGGAGAAGACCTGAGGGGGTGGGATGAAGCTAAGAGCTGGACAGGTGATTGGCGAAAGTGATAGAGAGCTGGAGAAGGGAAAGCATCATGGGACGGGAGGCCTCGGGAGAAGGAAAGGAGGGGGTGTAGATGGAGAACAGATAACAAGTAAATATGTCAGGGATGGGGTAAGAAGGGGAGGAGGGGCATTAACGCGTTAGACATTTTAATTACACGTCCCATTCCCATTCTGATATGTCTGTACACGGCTTCCTCTCTTGTCAAGATGAATCCAAACTCAGGTTGGAGGAACAACACCTTACATACCGGCTGGGTAGCCTCCAACCTGATCGCATGAACTTTGCCTTCCCTAACTTCCGTTAATGCCCCTCCTTCCCTTCTTACCCCATCACTGGCATATTTAGTTGTTTGCCTGTTCTCCATCTCCCTTTGGTGATCCCTTCCCCCTCCTTTCTTACGCTCGTGGCCTCCTGTCGCATGATCCTTTCCCTTCTCTAGCTCTGTATCACTTTCGCCAATCACCTTTCCAGCTCTTTCCTTCATCCCAACCCCTCCGGTCTTCTATCATTTCGCATTTCCCCCTCCCCCCACTACTTTCAAATCTCTTACTATCTTTCCATTCGGTTAGCCCTGACGAAGGGTCTAGACCCGAAACGTCGACAGCACTTCTCCCTATATGCTCCCTATAACCTATATGCTGGGTTCAACCAGCATTTTGTGTGTGTTGTTGATCCCTGTGACAAGTCACTTTCGATGATAATTCATATGTGGATTTGGAATGGCGACGGATAAAATCTACGGCGACTGTTATCTTATTTTACCACCGTGGATCCTATGGAATTCAACGTAATTGCCTTCTCTCTGTATTTGCCCTGGATTACAAATATCTCTCTCCCATCCCTTATTCAGTGAATGAACTAAACTTTCATACTTTACCATCTCAAGACTCTAAGCCTTCCCCCCCCCCCCACCCCAACCCACCACCGAGCTCAATAGTTTGGGAGTTATAATTACACATACATATGCACACATATCTTGCTTAAGTTACTATACTGTTAGATACTAATGAAGATAATGGTTTTAACATCAAAAACGTGGTAGTAGGACATTTCAGATGAATACGTGGCTTGAAAATGGTGCAAGGGGGAGGGATTCAAATTTCTGGGGCATTGGAACCAGTTCTGGGGGTGGTGGGACCGGGATAAACAGGACGGTCTGCACCTGGGCTGGACTGGAACCAACGTCTAAGGGGGAGCGTTTGCTACTGCTGTTCAGGAGGATTTAAACTAATGTGGCAGGGGGATGGGAACAAGTGTAGCGAGACAGAGGGGTGTAAAATGAGGGTAGAAGCAAAAAGTAGTAAGGTGAAAAGTGAAAGTGGCAGGCAGGCAAATCCAGGGCAAAAAGCAAAAAGGGCCACTTTTCAACATAATTGTGTCAGGGCTAAGAGTGTTGTAAAATCATGCCTGAAGGCTTTGTGTGTTAATTTGTGTGACAATTTTGATGAATTGAATGTGCAGATATTTATTAATGATTATGATATAGTTGGGATCACAGAAACATGGCTCCAGAGTGACCAAGGAGGGGAGCTCAACATCCAGGGATACTCAATATTCAGGAGGGATAGTCAGGAAAGAAAAGGAGGTGAGGTAGCATTGCTGGTTAGAGAGGAGATTAACGTAATAGAAAAGAAAGACATTAACCTGGCCGATGTGGAATCGATATGGTTAGAGCTGCATAACACTAAGGGGCAGAAAACGCTGGTGGGAGTTGTGTACAGGCCACCTAACAGTAGTAGTGAGGTTGGGGATGGCATTAAACAGGGAATTAGAAAAGTGTGCAATAAAGGGACAGTAGTTATAATGGGTGACTTCAATCTACACATAGATTGGGTGAACCAAATTGGTAAGGGTACTGACGAAGAGGATTTCTTGGAATGTATGCGGGATGGTTTTCTGAGCCAACATGTTGTGGAACCAACAAAAGAGCAGGCCATTCTTGATTGGGTATTGAGCAATGAGGAAGGGCTAGTTAGTAATCTTGTCCTGCGAGGCCCCTTGCGTAAGAGTGCCCATGATATGGTAGAATTCTTCATTAAGATAGAGAGTGACATAATTAATTCAGAAACAAAAGTTCTGAACTTAAAGAAGGGTAACTTTGAAGGTATGAGACGTGAATTAGCTAAGATAGACTGGCAAATGATACTTAAAGGATTGACGGTGGATATGCAATGGCAAGCATTTAAAGATCACATGGATGAACTACAACAGAATAAACCAGAGAAGGTAGTGCACCCGTGGCTGACAAGGGAAATTAGGGATAGTATCAAGTCCAAAGAAGAAACATATAAATTAGCAAAAAAAAAAAAAAGCGGCGCACCTGAGGACTGAGAGAAATTCAGAGACCAGCAGAGGAGGAAAAAGGGCTTAATTAGGAAAGGGAAGAAAGATTATGAGGGAAAGCTGGCTAGGAACATAAAAACTGACTGTAAAAGCTTTTATAGACGTGAAAAGAAAAAGTTTGGTCAAGACAAATTTAGGTCCTTTACAGTCAGAAACAGGTGAATTGATCATAGGGAACAAAGACATGGCAGACCAATTGAATAACTACTTTTGTTCTGTCTTCACTAAGGAGGACATAAATAATCTTCTGGAAATAGTAAGGGACCGAGGGTCTAGTGAGATGGAGGAACGGAGGGAAATAAATGTTAGTAGGGAAGTGGTGTTAGGTAAATTGAAGGGATTAAAGGCAGATAAATCCACAGGGCCAGATGGTCTACATCGCAGAGTACTTAAAGAAGTAGCGCAAGAAATAGTGGATGCATTAGTGATAATTTTTCAAAACTCTTTAGATTCTGGATTAGTTCCTGAGGATTGGAGGGTGGCTAATGTAACCCCGGTTTTTAAAAAAGTAAGGAGTGAAACACCGAGGAATTATAGACCGATTAGACTGACATCGGTGGTGGGGAAAATGCTAGAGTCGGTCATCAAAGATGTGATAACAGCACATTTGAAAAGAAGTGAAATCATCGGGCAAAGTTAACATGGATTTGTGAAAGGAAAACCATGTCTGACGAATCTTATAGAATTTTTTGAAGATGTAACCAGTAGAGTGGATAGGTGAGAGCCAGTGGATGTGGTATATTTAGATTTTCAACATGCTTTTGACAAGGTCCAACACAGCAGATTAGTGTGCAAACCTAAAGCACACGGTATTGGGCGTACGGTATTGAAGTGGATAGAGAATTGGTTAGCAGATAGGAAGGAAAGAGTGGAAGTAAACGGGACCTTTTCAGAATGGCAGGCAGTGACTAGTGGGGTACCGCAAGGCTTAGTGCTGGGACCCCAGTTGTTTAAAATATATACTAATGATTTAGACGAGGGAATTAAATGCAGCATATCCAAATTTGCGAATGACACGAAGCAGGGCGGCGGTGTTAGCTGTGAGGAGGATGCTAACAGGATGCATGGTGACTTGGATAGGTTAGGTGAGTGGACAAATTCATGGCAGATGCAATTTGATGTGGATAAATATGAGGTTATCCACTTTGGTTGCAAGAACAGGAAAACAGATTATTATCTGAATGGTGGCCGATTAGGAAAAGGGGAGGTGCAACGAGACCTGGGTGTCATTGTACACCAGTCATTGAAGGTGGGCATGCAGGTAAAGCAGGCGGTGAAAATGGCAAATGGTATGTTGGCATCCATAGCAAAAGGATTTGAGTACAGGAGCAGGGAGGATCTACTGCAGTTGTACAAGACCTTGGTGAGACCGCACCTAGAGTATTGTGTGCAGTTTTGGTCCCTTAATCTGAGGAAAGACATTCTTGCCATAAATGGAGTACAAAGAAGGTTCACCAGATTGATTCCTGGGATGGCAGGACTTTCATATGAAAAAGACTGGATCGACTCGGCATATACGCTCTGGAATTTAGAAGATTGAGGTGGTGTCTTATTGAAACGTATAAAATTCTAAAGGGTTTGGACAGGCTAGGTGAAGGAAGATTGTTTCCGATTTTGGGGAAGTACAGAATGAGGGGTCACAGCTTAAGGATAAAACGGAAGCTTTTAGGAACGAGATGAGGAAAAACGTCTTCACACAGAGAGTGGTGAATTCTCTGCCACTGGAAACAGTTGAAGCCAGTTCATTGGCTATATTTAAGGGAAAGTTACATATGGGCCTCCTGGCTAAAGGGATCAGGGGGCATGGAGAGAAAGCATGTACAGGCTTCTGAGTTGGATGATCAGCCATGATCATACTGATTGGCGGTGCAGTCTCGAATGGGCCGAATGGCCTACCCCTGCCCCTGTTTTCTATGTTTCTATAGTAAGGGATAAAATTGGTTCTTTAGAAGATCAGTGTGGTCGACTATGTATGGAACCAAAATAAATGGGAGAGGTATTATATGTTTTTTTTTTGCATCTGTATTTACTAATGAAACTGCACTGGAGTCTATGGAAACAAGGCAAACAAGTGGGGAGGTCATGAAATTTATGCTGATTGAAGATGAGGTGGTTCTTGCTGTTTTCAGGCAAATCAGAGTAGATAAATCCCCAGGACCTGAAAGGGTATTCCTCGGACCTTGAAGGAGACTGGTGTTGAAGTTGCATGAGCCCTGGCAGAAATATTTAAAATGTCGATATCGATGGGTGAGGTGCCGGAGGATTGGACGTTAAATCATGTAGTTCCCTTGATTAAAAAAGACTCAAAAATAAGCAGGGAAATTATAGGCCCGAAATTTTGACATCGGGAGTAGGTAAGTTATTGGAAGGAATACGAACAGATAGGATCTACAAGTATTTCAATAGACAGGGACTTACTAA
This sequence comes from Hypanus sabinus, assembly GCF_030144855.1. Classification (NCBI taxonomy): domain Eukaryota; kingdom Metazoa; phylum Chordata; class Chondrichthyes; order Myliobatiformes; family Dasyatidae; genus Hypanus; species Hypanus sabinus. Next base: position 410,231 of record NW_026780917.1, read on the forward strand.
TAAAAGTCGGCATGGCTTTGTGCATGTTAGGTCATGTTTAACCAAACTATTAGAGTTTTTCCAGGATGTTACCAGGAAAGTGGAGGAAGGGAAGGCAGTGCATATTGTCTACATGGACTTCAGTAAGGCCTTTGACAAGGGCCCGCATTAGTTAGGAAGGTTCAGTCCCTAGGTATACAAGGAGAGGTTGTAAATTGGGTTAGACATTGGTTCAATGGAAGAAACCAAAGAGTGGTAGTGGAGGATTGCTACTCTGAATGGAGACCTGTGACTAGTGGTGTGCCAAAGGGATCAGTGCTGGGTCCATTGTTATTTGTCATCTGTATCAATGATCTGGATGATAATGTGTCAAATTGGATCAGTACATTTGCTGATGATACAAAGATTGGAGATGTAGTGGACAGTGAGGAAGGTTTTCAAAGCTTGCAGAGGGATTTGGACCAGTTGGAGGAATGGGCTGAAAAATGGCAGATAGAGTTTAATGCGGACAAGTTTGAGGTGTTGCTCTCCGGAAGGTCAAACCAAGGTAGAACATACAAGGTAAATGGTAGGGCACCGAAGATTGCGGTAGAACACAGGGATCAGGGAGTACAGATGCATAATTCCCTAAAAGTGGCGTCAGAAGTAGATAGGGTTGTAAAGAGAGCTTCTGGTATATTGGCCTTTATAAATCAAAGTATTGAGTATAAGAGTTGGAATGTAATGGTGAGATTGTATATGAGACCGAATTTGGAGTATTGTGTGCAGTTTTGGTCACCTAATTACAGAAAGGATATTATTAAGGTTGAAAGAGAGCAGAGACGGTTTACAAGGATGTTGCCGGGAGTTGAGAAACTGAGTTACAGAGAAAGGTTGAATAGGTTAGGACTTTATTCCCTGGACCATAGGAGAATGAGGGGTGATTTGATAGAGGTGTATAAAATTATGATGGGTAAAGATAGAGTGAATGCAAGCAGGCTTTTTCCACAGACGCCAGGGGAGAACCAAAAAAACAGAGGTCATGGGTTAAGGGTGAAGGGGGAAAAGGTTAATGGGAACATTGCGGGGGCTTCTTCACGCAGAGAGTGGTGCGAGTGTGGATTGAGCTGCCAGATGAAGTGGTGAATGCGGGCTCACTTTTGTCATTTAAGAAAATCTTGGACAGGCAGATGGATGAGAGGGGTTTGGAGGATATGGCCCAGATGCGGGTCAGTGAGACTAGGCAGAAAAATGGTTCGGCACAACCAAGGAGGTGCAAAAGGCCTGCCTCTGTGCTGCAATGTTCTATGGTTCTATGGTTCTATATGGGATTAAATTACAACGGGAGATACCCAACCATCTCCAAAAGCAAATGGTCAATAGTTATGAGGGATTTCAGCGTGTAAATTACTGTGGGAGAATCAGAGTGGTCCTGGATAGCCAGAGAAGGAAATCGGGAATTCGGATTTCTTATCCCACTGTACCAAACTCCGTCCACAGTCCGGTATTGGTGTCTGGCCTAATAGAGAGAGTGGAGGCGAAGGAAGACGGGAGTAGGAAACGGAGGGAGGCACAGATGTAGGGAGAGTGGTTAGCGAGGGAGCAGTGAGGAGTACGAGAGGGATGATAGCGGTAGCAGGTTAACAGAGTGGTGAGATGGCAGCGGGAGGCACAGGGAAGCGGAGGGAGAGAGTGGGATATAAGGAAGGAGGCAGAGAGCGGCGGGAGCAAGAGAGAGGGAAGGAGGTGGGGAAAGGAGAGGGAAAGGGAATGAAGGAGCAGAGGTAGAATGGTGTAGGGAGAGAGGGTTGGGCGGAAGGAGATCAATGGAACGAGAGAGGGGATTGCGTGAGTAAGTGAGGAGTGAGGGTGAGAGTGCGATAGAGAGAAAGAAGGGGAGGAAAGGAACAGCGGGGCTAGAGTAAGAGACCGGCAGGGGAGGAAGGGTCAAGGAAAGAAGAAGCGTGGGGAAAACTGGGAGAATGGATGGAAAGCGGACGGAGAGAGTAGGTTATGCGAATGTTCTTGGTGTTTACGGAATGTGGCGATCTCGCACGAATGTTTCTATGATCCGTGATTTTCGCCGTTTCTTGCCTTTTGATTTCAATGGAGAGTGGGGTTTGAGTCGATATTTTTGTTCTGTTTTCCGTGGGGCAGTGGGGCTGGGGGTTGGCGATCGGTCTGCTGTTATACGGCAATTAAAACGACACAGACTCGCATTATTCACAAAATCTTACAAGCATACTTTGACTGTGAAATCATCACAGAATTCGGACTCGGCCATTGCCGCCGCACCGTGCACGATCTAGCGGCTGCAAAGCTATGAAAAGGCATGTCAATTGTCTCCCCTTCCCCAGCTCCAGCCCGCAGTGAAACAAAACAGGCCAGTCCAGTTGGGTAATGAAGCCCCAGCCTGGGCAATCTCCACAATATAGAGTTCCCCTCCTCCTGGCAACACCTCGTTAATCTTGTCGAAACTCTTTCCACTTTAAACACGTGACGCACTCAGTGCTCCCTGAATTTCGACTGAGTGACCGCGTAAATAAATGTGTTCGTGCAGCAGCTGAAATTCTTCAGCAAGGCTCCGACGTAATGAAAGATCCATTCAGAATCATTGAAATATATGAATCGTAATCCTCCGATCTCATAATACATGGAATTTACAACGATCGTCATCCACAGGAGGATGAAGCTGCCGGAGAGGGTGAAGAGTAAAATGATAGACCTCCTCCGGCTCTCCATCTCCGGGTCCCTGCTGTTCTCCCCCTTGCTCTGACCCCTCAGCCCCTTACGGACACGACTGGCCACAACAATGTGCCTGACCGTCAGAGCGTTGAGCAGCAGAATCACAACGAAAGGGATGAACGGATTTAATACTATATCGAGCCAGTCGTATACTATCCACCCGAGGTCAGTGAAAATGTTAGCCCTGAGTTCACAGAACCACGGTACATTGTTGATTATCTGTCTGGGTTCCCAGAGGAAGTAGCGGGGAACACTTCTCAGAAAGGACAGCATGCCGATTGTAGTGAGAACCACAGCCGCAGTTTTCCCGGTGCAATATTTTGTTTTCATCTTTTGACAGCAGATGGCGACAAACCGATCAAAAGTGAAGATGACGGTGAACCAGACAGACCAATATGTGGCTGTTTTCCTCAAAACTTCGATAACCTTGTAGGCAGGGGTAATTTTCATCAAATTCCACGGAAAGTAGTAATTTAATACTTGACGCACAAGGACCTCTATGACGACGGTCAGCAGATCCCCCTCTGCCATGGCCACCAGGTAGCGAGTGGTGCAGTTAGAGAGGCCGCACTTTCCCCGGGACAGGATCACAATCGCCGCAAAGTTCACTGCAGGGAGAGAGAAGAGAACAGACACCGGGCATTATTAAACTCATTCTCCGGGAATGGACACAGGTTCGCATTTCAGCCTGAGGTGAGGAGACTAGATGCGGTGAATGGCTGCTCATCGAACACCAAACATGGGTCACACTGTCTCTGACCTGCTTTCTTTAAAGTGGAGACAGGGCGATGTGTCGATAATTGTGAGATGAGGCCTAATTATTGACCAATTATAGAATGCGACTGTGACAGGTTCCAAAGGGAGATTGCACACAAGTGCAATCTCACGGTGCACCACTGTGATTAATTTAGGTAATTAATTGTGAAACTGCTAACTATGGAAATTATGATGGTATTCACTGTGGCAACTAGCTACTGGCATTCTTCCAGCACGGACCAGTGGTTCAATCTGATCAGTGACACAGAGACTGAAATTCAAAATGCAAACCCCTCCCAGTCACACCGTCCCGGAGACCTGCCTGTCCCGAACTCTGGGACATCATGGACAAGGTGCCATTAAAACATTCCAGTCAACCTTCCCTGAGATTTGCCTGCTCCCAGCCCCGGGACAACTCTGGACAGGGTGTCAGTCAAGGAAAAAAGATTCTCTCGGATTCGTCACTCAGAAACACCCAGCACAGCCATGTATAACTCTCCCAGTCCCACATTCCTGTCGCCTGCTCTGGTACCACTCTGGATAAAATTCCAACAAATACAACAACAACATTGGAGTCGGTCCCATGAGTTGGAGAAGAGAGAGAGGTTTAGTCTTGTTAGTCATTAAATAAGAAAAACAATCAGAATGTTGATTTGGCAGACTCCATATCACTGGCGGGTGTTTCTGCACCGATCCCCAAGTGAGAATCCCGTAAACTTCCCATAAACTGGTTCACACCGGTTAACAGGCAAAAATAAAAAAAAACACGAATTGTTCCGCTCACTCACCGGGAACTCCGATAACGACAATGAACAAGTTCAATACTTTATAGACAGCCAAGAACCTATCCAACAATGCAGGCATCCTGTCTGGCCGGTGATTTTTCCCCGTGTATCACAGGCGATCTCTCGGAATGAGGTGCTGCGGCAGCGCATTCCCGGGTTTTAATACCATTTTGCGACTCCACAGGGACGAGTTCAACACATTTAAAAATAAAGATGTCTAAACTTTCTTCAACCCTATTACGTCACACAAGTGCAATCCCACGGTGCACCACTGTGATTAATTTAGGTAATTAATTGTGAAACTGCTAACTATGGAAATTATGATGGTATTCACTGTGGCAACTAGCTACTGGCATTCTTCCAGCAAAGGGGATAATTTTCCAAACACCATCTGTCTCATCTCTCCAACTCATGTCGTGTCGGTGCGACTGTTGGCCATCGGTTCAGGAGAACGACTGAGTTTTACAGCGAACATCCCCACATCTCACTCCCGATTACCAATAATCTTACTTAGATCTCACTCCCGATTACCAGTAATCATTCTCAGTTTTCACTGCCGATTACCAGTAAGCAGTCTCGGATCTCATTCTCGATTACCGGTAACCGTCCTCAGATCTCACTCCCGATTACTAGTATTTAGTCTCAGATCTCACTCCGGATTACTAATAATCTTCCTTGGATCACTCCGGATTACAAGTGCCCGTCTTCAGATCACTTTCTATTACCAATGACCGTCCTGAGATCTCACTCCAGATTATCAATAACCAGGCTCAGATCTCATTTCCGATTTCCAGTAACCATCCTGTAGTGATTTGAAGGGCTGTAAATTGCGAACGGCGTTCTTCCAGCAGAACGGATACTGTTAACAATGTCATCAGACCCAGCATTCAACCTCAGCTTGTGTCGCCCGACTCTTGTCCATCGGCTGAGCAGATTCATTGAGAGTAAAAGCGCCTCTCCACTGATTCTGCACCAGTTGTAATCACAGCTCATCTCACTGCGACCTTATCTCCCACAGTGGCCATTGTCAGCTTGTTTTTGTGAAGTGCACCACACTCTGTCCTGGTTCAACAACATGTCTACATTCATCTCCATTTCTCCGAAATAAAAAAAAAGTTTCTGCCTTTTATATTTCCTCCTGCATAGAAGTGAGAACGGTAAATGGAGGTACAGACCCTTCGGCCCACAGTGTCTGCGTGAACCATGTCGCCACACTAACCGGATCTCATCTCCCGGTCCCTGATCTGTCCCCCTACACCCCCTGCCCGTCCACGTCTCAACTCTCACAATGGTAACCTCGGGCCTCCGGGTTCTCTCTTCTCAGAAGCTTTTTGACCATCTCTGTGAATTGTTGGAACCAACATAAGCGTCCGAACTATCAAAGGAGTCACACCATTAACAGTGTTCTGCCGCTGTAAATATGTCTGACGAATAAAGGAACCATTCTTCAGACACAAAATTATCGAAATGAATTATGCGATTGAAATTGTGCTGTAGCACCTATTCTGAGTGCTTTTGATAAGGCAAATGCGGGCAGGATTTTTTTCCCACTGAGGCTGGGAGGGACAGGAACAGGAGGTCGCATGTTTTGGATAAAAGACCTAAAATTTCAGGAGAACTTGAGAGCAAGTTCTTCACTCAGAGCGCGCGCGACAGCGAGACGAGCTTCCGGCGGAAGTGATGGATGTGGGTTTGACTGTATTGAGAAGTTTGGATAAGCACATAGATAAGAGGGGTCTGTTTGGGCTGTGGTCCAGGTGCAGTCCTGGGGCTCAGTACGGTGGAAAGGAGCAAAAGCGTCTGTTTCTTTATAGTCGAATCCTGTGAGTCTGAATAAGGGGAACCGGATGTGTCTGTTGTCGAGAAGGAAGCGGAGAGTTTTAAAACCTTCTTGGTCTGTAGGGGTGGTGGTTTAAGTGTTTAGTTACTGGGGTGTCATGCCCAGTGAAGCGACCGTGTCCAGGGATTTTAATTTGTTCAAGAAATCGATACCATGTGAAGTGTCATAGATGTGAACGGGATTGCACTGCACCGAGGGCGATAAAATTAAGTCGCAGTTCACATACCAGGTGGGCGACACTTCACCTGTGAGTCGGCCGGTGTGGTATACTGCGTTCGGTGCTCCCGGTGCGGCCTTTTATATATTGGTGAGACCCGACGCAGACTGCGAGACCGTTTCGCTTAACACCTTTTCTCTGTCCGCCAGGGAAAGCAGGATTTCCCAGTGGTCTCATATTTTAATTCCATTTCCCATTCCCATTCTGATAAGTCTATCCATGGCCTCCTCTACTGTCAAGATGAAGCCACACTCTGGTTGGAGGAACAACACCTTATATACCGGCTGGGTAGCCTCCAACCTGATGGCATGAACGTTGATTACTCTATCTTGCGTTGATGAACCTCCTCGCCTTCTTACCCGATCCCTTGTTTATTTATTTATTACCTCATCCTCCTTTTTTATCTCTCTCTGCCCCTCTCACAATCACTCTTTGCTTGTTCTCATCTCCATCTGGTGCTACCCCCCCCCCCCACCTTTCTTTCACCCTATGCCACCCGTGCCCTGGCACTTTCCCTTCTCCAGCTCTGAAGTCCTTTTGCCAATCACCTTTCCAACTCTTAGCTTCACTCCTCCCCCTCCTGACTTCTCCTATCATTTCCGATTTCCCCCTCCACCTCCTCTTTCCAAACTCTTACTATCTTTTCTTTCAGTTAGTCCTGGCAAAGGATCTCGGCTCGAAACGTCTACTGTACTTCTCCCTGTAGATGTTGCCTGGCCTGCTGCGTTCCACCAGTATTTTGTGTGTCTCGCTTGAATTTCCAGCATCTGCCGATTTTCTCGTGTTCACAGACTACGGACATGAGTTGAGTCGGACAGGAGCAGGCAGAGACAATCAACCAAAGCGGACAGTCAGGTGTGTGGATGCTTGTGTTTATGACGTGGAATGGCTGCTGATGCATCTCTCTCCCCCATTCATACAAATTCACAGAGATGCACATGGACACACTCGCTTAGACAAATATGCACACAGCCTTAAACAGAAACACATTAATTCTACACACACACACACACACACACACACACACACACACACACACACACACACACACACACACACACACACACACACACACACACACACAAAACTGTACTTTTAGATTTATCTTTCCAGCTCTCCGCGTGATCGGTGTTGTTACAAGAATCTTCCCTTGTAGTAATGATCAGTGAGGCACAGAGAATCTGTATTTGCCAACACGTAACTTCTATTGCCTCTACTAAAAATCACGAGGCTTCACAAGCTATCTCCCTGTGTGCACCCTGCCGGAATCCCTGTCCCTCCATGAACAGTCTATGAAGAGAGAAACTATCACACGGGAAAGGATCGTTCCTCGTGGTCTTGATCTCCACCTGTCCGTGGGGTTTTCCTTATCGCAATGGTTGGTCTCCGGTTTCTGGAGACTCATCAGCCCTACTCTTGCCATTTTCCTTTTCAATTAAACCGATGGATCTCCATCCCATTGGCTCAAAGTCACCTGACCCACCTGGGTCACTTTCTTACTACTCATTGACCAGGGCTACAACCAAGATTGTTTCATGTCTCTGCCCACCTTAGCCTTGTGTATTTCAGTCTTTCAACTCGGACTCATGCAAACCATTGATGACACGAGCAAGACGGAGCTTTATGACATTATAAATTGCTTCTTTGTTAGGTTTGGTATTTTGTACAAAAAGCAGCTACTCATCTGCCAATGGTCTTAACCTGAGGTTCCTTGTGTCCACATTTAATTGTTCTGTTTAGATTGTCCCAGTTCAAAATCAGTTCAGAGTTAACGTCCTTTGCATAACAAATATCTCCTTGTCTGTGAATGCTCTCAGATTTACCAGTGTATTACCTGAAGTTCCTTGTGTCCAGATTGAATTGCTCTGTTTAGATTGTCCCAGAGCAAGATCAGTTCAGAGTTAACGTCCTTTACTGCACAGGACCGAAAGAAGCTGCAGACGCTGTAAATTTAGTCGGCTCAATCATGGGTACTTGCCTACCAAGTACCCAGGAATTCTGCAAGGAGCGGTGTCTCAGAATCCTCCAGCACCCAGGGCATGCCCTTTTCTCACTGTCACCATCAGGTTGGAGGTACAGAAACCTGAAGGCCCACACTCAGCGATACAGAAACAGCTTCTTCCCCTCTGCCATCGGATTCTTAAATGGATATTGAAGACGTGAACACTTCCTCACTTTCTAAATATATATTATATCTGCTTTTTGCAAGACTTTTATTCTATCCCATCAACCTATACTGTAATTGAACTACTTCTGTATTAATATTATTATTATTGTATTATTCTTTTCATCTTTTATATTGTGTATTGCATTGAACTGCTGCTGCTAAGTTAACAAATTTCACAACACATGCCAGTGATAATGAACCTGATTCTGATACGGAATTGATCAGTCTTATGGCCTGGTGGAAGAATCTGTCCCTGGCCTGTTGGTCCTGGCTGCGGTATCGTTTCCCGGACGGTGGCAAATGGAACAGTGTGTGGTTGGGGTGAATCGGGTCTCCAATGATCCTTCGGGCTATTTTTACACATTTGTCTCTGTAAATGTCCTGAATAGTGGGAAGTTCACATCTACAGATGTGCTGGGCTGTCCGCACCACTGTGATTGAGGGAGGTACAGATCCCATTTCAGGTAGTGCTGCAGCCAGTCAGGATTCTTTCAATTGTGACCTTGTAGAAAGTCCTCAGGATTTGGAGAGCCGGGACAACGTTTATCAACCGTCTGAGGTGAAAGAGGCGCTGTCGTACTTTTCTCACTCCACAGCCGGTCTATACTGATCATGTGAGATCTTCTGTGATGTGGATGACTAGAAGCTGAAAGTTGTTTACCTTCTCAAAGCCAGAGGCATTGGTTGCTCCAGTAGTCCACAACCATCTCCTTTGTTTTTGCGACATTGAGGGAGTGGTTGTTTTCTTGACACCACTGTGTCAGGGTGATGACTTCTCTGTAGGCTGCCTCATTATTATCTGTGACAAGGACAAACACTGTACTATCGTCAGCATATTTAATTAGCAGATGGGTGTTGTTAGTGGCGACATGTCATGGGTGTACAGAGAATAAAGGAAGGGGCTTAGTACACTGCCCTGAGGGGCTCATGCTGAGGGTCAGAGGGGCAGACGTGAAAGAGCCCACTCTTACCACCTGCAGGCCATCTGACACAAGGCAGGGTGAAGGCGGAGGTCACTGAGCATCTCCTCAAGCCTGGAGGGAATTATGGTGTTGATTGCCGAACTGTAGCCCAAGAACAACATTCTTACATAAGCATTTCTTTTCTCCAGATGTGTAATGACGGCGGGTAGAGCTGTGTCAGCTTTTGATCGGTTGTGCCTGTAGGTTAATTGTAGGGTGTCCAGTGTGGGTGGGATCATGCTGCTGATGTAGTCGATGAACAAGATCTCAAAGAATTTGCTTATTATTGAGCTGAGTGCGACAGGACGCCGTCGTTCAAACATTTTACCTTGGTCTTTTTAGGGACAAGAACAATGGTGGATGTTTTGAAGCAGGAAGACTCTCTACACTGGGAAAGGGAGAAATTCAAAATATTTGTAAACATACCTCCCATTTGTGCGGCTCACACTCTGAGTTTAGCCCGCCGCCATCCTGTCCATGTCCCATACCTCTCTTACATACAATTTGTCCGCATACTCTCAGTCGCACACACACAATCCCATCGCCGTCTGACATACATGACCCATTTCTCTCTCTGCCTGTCTCACTCTCTCTCCGACCTACTCTCTCTCTCTCTCTCTCTCTCTCACAAACAAACACATACACACACACACACACACACACACACACACACACACACACACACACACACACACACACACACACACGCTCAGAGATTTTGGCTGAAGAAAACACATCAGAGTGGGGGCTCAGCATCTATAGGACAATAAAACAGCGGGGCAGAATTAAGCCATTTAACTCATCGAGTCTGTTTTGCCTTTCATCATGACTGATCCATTTCCCTCTCAGCCCCAGAGTCCTGCCGGCTCCCCTGTCCGTTGACGCCCTGGACACGCAGGAATCCATCATCCACTGACAAGTATAAATACACCGGCCTCCACAGCGGCCCGTGGCAACGAACTCACCACTCCCCGGCTCCAGATGCGTATCCATGGATGCACCAAGTGGTGGGAAAGATATCGGATGTAAAACACAACGGGAGATACGAAAACATATCCGAAGAGAAATGGTTAATGGTTCTGAGTGATTTCAATGTGTCAATAGGTGTGGGAGAATCGTGGTGGTCCTTGATACCAAGAGAGGGAATTCCGGAATTCTAGTTTCTATTCCCACTGTTCTGAACTTCGGCCGCAGTCCGGTATTGGTGTCTGGACTAATAGACAGGGTGGAGGCGAGGAAGACGGGAGGATGAAAGACGGGGAGGCACAGATGGGCGAGAGAGTGGTTAGCGAGGGAGCAGAGAGGGGTACAAGAGACGGATGATAGAGGTAGCAGGGTAACAAAGGAGTGGTAAGATGGCAGCAGGAGGCAGAGGGAAGCGGAGGGAGAGAGTGGGAAAGAAGGAAGGAAGCAGAGAGCGGCGAGAGCAAGAGATAGGGAACGAGGAATGGGAAAGGAGAGGGAAAGGGGATGAAGGAGCAGAGGAAGATCAAGCGAAAGAGAGAGGGGATTGCGTGAATAAGTGAGGAGTGAGAGTGTGATTCATAGAAAGAAAAGGAGGAAAGGAACAGAGCGGGGTGAGAGTGAGGGGCCGGCAGGGGAGATAGTGAGGTGTAGGAAACACGGGGAGGGAGGGTCAGGGGAAGAAGAACCGTGGGAACGAGTAGGAGAATGGATGGAAAGGATACGGAGAGATTGTGTTATGCGGTAGGCGAGGCAGCGAGAGGGAAGAGGGGCTGAAGGACAGAGTGGAGGAGGACAGCGTTGGGGAATATGGAAGAAACCTTTGCAATGGCTATTTGACTGCAAAAGCCTCGCCTAATAAAATTGCATTGATACGATGGTGTCTATTTCATTTTTCGTTAGATGCTGGTAATTACCTTACTGGGGTGGCCAGTGTGTCCTGTGCGGAGGGGCTGCATGGGGTGGGTGTGTGTGGAGGGTGTGGTTTACTGCTGAGCGGTTTGGTCTCCTTAATCTGCAGAGTCCTCTCTGCTGTCCCGGTAACTGAACGGCTGTTTCGCTTTCACTTTTTCCTCTGTTCTGATCTCCTCCGATGCTCTCAGCCTCTCTTCCTATCTCTGTCCTCGCTCCCAATCCGTTTCTCTGTTTCTCCCATCCTCCCTCTTTCTCTCCCCTGTCGTGTGGCGTCTCACTTTTCGTTGACGAAGGAAGATGTTTTCGTGTTTCTGCGTTATGTGTTGGACATAATGGCGTTTATGGAGTGTGGCGATCTCACACTAATGGGTTCCATGATCCATAATATTCGTCCACTTCTTTCGCTTTTGATTTGCCTGGGGAGTGGGGTTAGGGGTCGATAATTTTGTTCTGTTTTGCGCGGGGCAGGGAATTTGCAGGGTTAGCGGTCGGGATTCTGTTCCTTTCTGAGCGGTGTGGGGTAGATGTTTCTCACCAAACGGCTTTCTATTCTCTCCTGGTCCCGTTCCTGTCTCGGTAGGTACACGGATGGGAAGAGGTGTGGAAGGCTATTGTCCCGGTGCACGCCGGGAGGACAACACTAGAAAGCAGGTCGGCACAGATTGAAAGGGCCAAGGAGTCAGTTTACGTGCGTGCTGTTCGATAACTCTACATCCTCTCCCTAAGAATCCTGTCCAGTAACTTACCTAGTCCTGATATCAAGTGGGTCTATGTTTTTCGAGAGTATGCATCCAGCATTTAACTTAATAACATTTATTATTGGCTTTCTAGAAATTTGCTTTTGGTTAGGGAGAACCCAAATGCATTGGTCAAATTCGCAGTATACCCATCTCCTCCCTCTCAACAATGTGCAGTAAACCCCGCCAGATGTTGGAAACATATCCCACTTAATGCTCTTTATGAGACCCAACACGACTTCCTTAACGGCACATGCTCATACAAACTTAAAAGCCGTTTTGTATCTCCTCATGGTTTTGTATGCTTGCAGGATTGTGAAGGGTTGGTCGCACACCCTGACGGCGGGGAAAAAGACCCTTCAACCCATATGCACAGCGACGGGTGTCTATTCGAGCCAATTCCTGTCCCAAGGGAGATGGGTCAAACGCAGGCACTTGTTTTCTCATTTTTCGTCTCTATCTATCCATCTATCTATCTATCTATCTATCTATCTATCTATCTATCTATCTATCTATCTATCTATCTATCTATCTATCTATCTATCTATCTATCTATCTATCTATCTATCTATCTATCTATCTATCTATCTATCTATCTATCTATTAATTTATGTTTGTTTGTCAGTTTGTTTATCTATTTATTTAATTATTCATTCATACATTTATGTATGTATGTATGTATGTATGTATCTATGTACGGATGCATGCATGCATGCATGTATGCATGTATGTATGTATGTATTTGTTGGTTCGTTTGTTTGTTTTTCTGAGTTAGTGTCATTTTGCATCTTTTCCCGAGATTGATGCGGGAAAACAACAATCTGTACAACAGAGTAATTTTAAAGCTCAATCATAATGTTTTCAAGAGATGTGCGTTGCAAGTCTTTTTTCATTCTCATACTGGTGAGTGTCTGGAATGAATTCCAGGGGCGATGCTGGAGACAGAGGTGGTGGAGGATATCAGAATCCACATGAATCTAAGGAAAATCTAGGGATGTGGACCTTATGTGGGCAGACGCGATTTGTTTATTTCGAGTTGAAATTACCAGTTCAACTGGTTCAGACACGCAGTGATCGGAAAGGCCTGTTCCCGTTCTGTCCCTTTCCGGTTTGGTGAGACCACAGCTGGAGAACCGAGTGAATCTCTGGTCGCCCGCCTCAGAAAGGATGGAATTAACCAGACAGGCGCGGTAAGGATTCAGGTCTTTAGTTACTGGGACGGGAGGACTCGAGTCTGGAGGAGACTGGATAGTAACTGTGCTCTGATCCCAAATATGACTGTGATGCAACAATGATTGTCACCTCCGTCGCAACAAGTCCCACCGTCACGAAACATTTATGGGGCAAAGTAAACTGAGGCAAATGACACAAGCTGTTCGTAAGAGGAAATGCTCGACATCATTCACAAACTCCATCACAGAATTGTTGTGTTCACTTTACGAGGCGGTGCCTGGCATAATGACGAAAGTGTAGAGCGACTGGTTTTGGTTTATTCGGAATCAAAGTAAATATCTCCGACTTTTGTTATAAACTGAAAAGCCACGGATATGTTTTACTCTCAAAATCCTACGAGCCTGCGTTGACTGCGCACTCATCCCAGAATTCAGACCCACCACTACAACCACACGGTGCACTATGTCCCGACTGCAAAACTACAAAAATGCATGTGAATTGTCCACCTTCCCCACCTCCACACCGCATTGACGGTGGGTAGATCAAGAAAAAAGGAGTATTATTGTCATCAACTCTGAACCTCCCTGGTTATATTAACACTTAATAGGTTTTAAAAGAGGTCAAATCACATCATATGAAAGTGTTGAATAAAAATCCGACATGTCTTTTCAAATTTAATAGATGGATCATATATAACAATTCTGAGTTTCTTCTCAGTTTAGGATTATTAACTGCACATATAAAATGGCTGCTTTGTAGAGTGATAATGAAATTGTTTCTTTGTGGGTAACTGGTGGTAATGCTCAGTTTAGTTGGAATGTTTGGGTTATAATTATTGATAACGGAGAAACTAACCAATGGTAGCAATGTTGTTCTGTCTGTATGTGTGGGAAGCTGGAGTGAGTGCGTGGGTTTTCCGGGGAGGAGAACCGAAGGAGGAGGACGTGCTGGATGCGCTTAGCTCGATCACCGAGGTTGGTCCCAGGCAGCTTGTCGACGAGGTCGGAGAAGATCGAAAAGTGAACCGAAGACTTCGATAATTGAGCTCCAACGGTTGTGCACGAATTGGCTGAAATCTGATACGTTTTTCCGCCTCTTCTTTTCATTCCTTTTTTTTAATGTGTTGTTTCGCTATTAATTACCTTGATCTAGTAAGATTTATAAAGTGTACTCTGTAAACGTAATGGTGTTCAGTCTGATATTGTGTGCACTAGTTGGTACCAGTGCGCATTTCACAGCATCCACGCATGCGGGAGTCACCGTTTGGCGGGTGGACGGATTTTCGACTAGACATACATCAGCCGATAGCGTGAGCGTTACATAAGTTTAAGCATAACATAGTTTGAGAGAACCAATTAAACGTGGTAGGAGGATTAATCTCTTTCCAATTCAGCAAAATAGATCTTTTAGCCATTAATGTAAGAAATGCAATTATCTAACGCGCTGAAAATGTTCTATCATTGGTAAACCAAAAATTGCAGAAATAGGATGAGGTTGTAAATCAATATTCAAAACACTTGAGGAGATATCAAAGATATCGTCGCGATATTTTTTTTCAGAGCGGAACATGACCAAAACATATGAGTTAAAGAAGCGTCTCAGAATGACATCTGTCATACACTGGACTTACATGAGAATAATAACGAGCTAATTTATCTTTAGACATGTGGGCCCCATGAACTAGTTTGAACTGCTTCAACGAATGTTTAGAACATATAGAGGATGAGTTAACTGATTGAACATTTTTTCCCATTTTTCCATAGATAAGGTAAGCAAGTTCCCTTCCCCAATCATTTCTAATTTTATTAGATGCAACTGAACGAATTTCCATAATTATATTATAGATAGATGCTATTGCACCTTTCTGAGAAGGATTTAAATCTATTTTTTTCCAAACTGTCTGTAAATTATAGATTCGGAAAAGTATCAAGGACGGTATTTTAAAAGTTTCCAACCTGTAAATATCTAAAAAAAATGGGATCTAGGAAAATTATATTTTTTAGATATTTGTTAAAGTGTTCAAATGACAATTTCAGTAAACCGTGATGTACCTTTACTTTTCCAAGTCAAATACGCTTGGTCCATAATAGTGGGATAGAAATAAAAAGTTAGATATAATAGGACTTTCTTAAATAAATTGACTCGAACTAATAAAATTCCGAAATTGGAACCATATGCGTGAAGCGTTTTTAACTATTGGATTATCTAATTATTTATACAATTTAGA
Organism: Hypanus sabinus; assembly: GCF_030144855.1. Lineage (NCBI taxonomy): Eukaryota > Metazoa > Chordata > Chondrichthyes > Myliobatiformes > Dasyatidae > Hypanus > Hypanus sabinus. The sequence goes on from NW_026780917.1 coordinate 425,676, forward strand.
ATGGCCAAAGGGAAGCGAAGTCCCTAAAAACCCAATGAAAACCCTTGTACCGATTAACATTCGAGATTTACCCATTGAAGGCTTGAAGTTATATCCAAGTCCCATGGCCAAAATGAGGGAGCTGACGGTAAATGTCAAGATTTGGAGCCCGGACTGGAGACACTGCTGACGACTACAAACTCCGCTCAGTGCGCGGCTTGAGTAATGAACTGAATCACCGAGGTGACCGAATATTTCACCGCGCTGGTCACCTGCTCCCTGAATTTCGACTGAGTGACCGTGTAAATAAATGTGTTCGTGCAACAGCTGAAATTCTTCAGCAATACTCCGACCATGTGAAAGACCCATTCAGAATCATTGAAATTGAATCGTATTCCTTTGATTTCATAATACAGGAAATTTACAACGAACGTCATCCACAGGAGGATGAAGCTGCCGGAGAGGGTGAAGAGTAAAACCACAGACCTCCTCCGGCTCTCCATCTCCGGGTCCCTGCTGTTCTCCCCCTTGCTCTGACCCCTCAGCCCCTTACGGACACGACTGGCCACAACAATGTGCCTGACGGTCAGAGCGTTGAGCAGCAGAATCACAACGAAAGGGATAAACGGATTTAAAACGATGCCGAGCCAACGGTTTACTATCCATCCGAGGTCAGTGGAAGTATTGGCCGTGAGTTTACAGAACCACGGTACATTGTTGATTATCTGTCTGGGTTCATGGAGAAACAAGCGGGGGACGTTTTTCACAAAGCACAGCACGCCGGTTGTTGTGAGAACAACAGCCGCAGTTTTCCCGGTGCAATATTTTGTTTTCAGCTTCTGACAGCAGATGGCGACAAACCGATCAAAAGTGAAGGTGACGGTGAACCAGACAGAGCAGTCTGCGGCTGCGATTCTCAGCACCGCCATAACCTTGCACACAGGGTAAATCCTGAGATAATTCCACCGAAAGTAATAATCTAACACTTGACGCATAAGGACCTCTATTACAACGGTCAGCAAATCCCCCGCTGCCATGGCCACCAGGTAGCGAGTGGTGCATGTAGAGAGGCCGCACTTTTCCCGGGACAGGATCAAAATCGCCGCTAAATTCACTGCAGGGAGAGAGAAGAGAACAGACACCGGGCATTATTAAACTCATTCTCCGGGAATGGACACATTTTCGGGATTCAGCCAGAGGTCAAGAGACTAGATGCGGTGTACGGCTGCTCATCCAACACCAAACATGGGTCACACTGTCACTGACCTGCCTTCTTCAATTTGGAGATATGCGATGTGTCGGCAATCGTCGGGGTGAAACATGAGCAGCACGAACAACAACGATCGGTACTTAACACGATTCTCGTCGCTGGTGGGTCGGGTTTCACTAATTTCCAGGGACTGTCCGGGCCTCTGGAAACTCAGCAACTGACGGGGCCGAAACAGTCTCCACAGGGCGAAAACGCACACAAATTGCTGGTGGAACTGAGCAGTTTTCGCGATATTGAGCATACACACAAAATATCCGGCCGAGACCATTCTTCAGGGCCGAAGGGTCAACCGAGCTAGGTCGGGCCTCTGAGGGAAAGCCGGGACAACATAGTAACCAGATGCCGAGTGGCTCCGTTAATGGATTACTTCTACAGCGCATCTCATTTCGAAAACCCACGTCAGTAGATCCGTGGACTCAGGTTCAGGAGATCAGACCCAATTATTGACAAATAGGCAATAGAATCCTTCTGTGATAGGGTCTACAGGGAGAAGTGAAACACAGGAGCAGGGGATTAATGTGATCAGAAACACAATGGCTGAAATTCAGTCTGTGGAGGGCTGGTCTGTCTCCCTTTCTCTTCGCCAACTACACCTCGGACTTCAACTACAACACAGAGACCTGCAATCTTCAGAAGTTATCTGATGACTCTGCCATACTTGGATACATCAGCAAGGGTGATGAGGCAGAGTACAGGGCCACAGTGGGAAACATTGTCACATGGTGTGAGCAGAATCATCTGCAGCATAATGTGAAATAGACCAAGTAGCTGATGGTGAACCGGAGGAGGGCTAAGGTACCGGTGACCCCTGTTTCCATCCAAGGGGTCGTGTGGACAAAATGGAGGATTACCCATACCTGGGGATACTAATGGACAATAAACTGGTCTGGTCAAAAACACTGAGGCTGTCTACAAGAAGGGTCGGAGCCGTCTCTATTTCCTAAGGAGACTGAGGTCCTTTAACATCTGCCGGACGATGCTGAGGATGTTCTACGAGGCTGTGGTGGCCAGGGCTATCATGTTTGCTGTTGTGTGCTGGAGCAGCGGGCTGAGGGTAGCAGACACCAACAGAATAAACAAACTCATTCGTTAGGCCAGTGATGTTGTGGGGGTGGAACTGGACTCTCTGACGGTGGCGTCTGTGAACAGGATGCTGTCCAAGTTGCATGCCATCTTGGACAAAGACTCCCATCCACTCCATAATGTACTGGTTAGGCAAAGGAGCACATTCAGCCAGAGACTCATTCCACCGAGATGTAACACTGAGCGTCATAGGAAGACCAAGTATTCACTCGGGTCAATAACTCATAAACCGTCGTCACCACAATGTATAACATTCCCAGTCTCACATTCCCGGAGAGCTGCCTGTCCCCAGCATTGGTACCACTCTAAAAAAAAATTCCATCAAATGCAAGAACAACGTTCGAGTCGATCCTGTGAGTTAGAGGAGAGACAGGGGTTTAGTTCTGTTTGTCATTAAATCTGATAAAGCAGAATATTGAACAGTCAGGATCGATATCACTGACGGATATTACTGCCACGAGCATCAAGGGGGAAGCCTGTAAAATGACCCCAAACAGCTCACACAAGTTTACAGACAGAAGTGCCAAACACGAATAGCTGTGCTCACTCACCAGGAACTCCAATGGCGACAATGAACACGTTCAATATTTGATACACGGGCCGGAACAGTGCATGCATTTCCTCCAGCAGGTGATCTGGCCCCGTGTGCTACAGAAGATCTCTCGGAATAAAATGTCGAGGCCGCACATAACTGGGGTTTTAATAATATTCCGCGACTCCACTGGGACAGGTTTCAACAGATTTAAAAATAAACATTTTTAAAAATTTACTTACTATCTGATTACGTCAGCCAAGTACAGTCCTTGGTTGCAACACTGTAGTTACCTCCGTAAATTAATTGTGAAACTGACGCAATGGAGATGGTGATGTGACTAAGGGTTGTAAATTCCGAGCGACATTCCTCCAGCAAAGGGGATATTGTTTAAAACGCCATCAGACCCAACTCTGCACCTCATCTTACGTCAGTACGACTCTTGTCCATCGGCCGAGCAGATTGACTGAGAGTAAAGCAGACTCTCCATTCCCTTTCTCAATCAGTTGTAATCACAGCTCATCGCACTGTAACATTATCTCCCACTCTAGACACATGAAACCATCCTCAGCTTGTTTCTGTAAAGTGTATTAAACTTTGTCCTGGATCATAAACATGTCTACTTTTATCACCACTGTGAAGAATGTTTGTTCTGAGAAAAGAAACTTCTGCCTTCTGTTTGTCCTACTTAGAATAGAGAAATGTAAATAACGGGAACAGACCCTTCGGCCCACAGTGAATGTGACAATCGTGATGTCATATTAAACAGAACTCACCTACCAACACTTGATCAGTTCCCCTACACTCCCTGACTGCCCATGTGTCAACCTTCACAACAGTGATCTTGGGCTTCTAGGATCTCAATTCTCAGAAGCTTTTTGACCATCTGTGCGGATTAGTTTGAACCACCAATAGTGACTGAACCTTTAAAAGCTCTTAGCGTAATTTGAGTTTGAGATTCTCTGCCGAGAGTGTGTCCAAAAATTGCCTATTTGTGGTCATGAATAAACACTTTCATATCAATCAACCTGTCCATTGTCTTCAGTGACTCCCTCACAGTCAGAATACTTGGGGTCTCCTTCAGGACCCACCCGTAAACCTAACGCATGGTCTGAAACTCAGCAGCCTCAGGGAATGACTGTGTGACAAAGACCACGACGGAGAGCTGGAGGGGCGAATAGGAAAGTGTACTTGTGTACGTGAGCTCTCCACAGCATTGTATCACTCCTTAAACTAATCACACTGCCCCCTCTTTCGCTTCGTTTTTCAATCTTTTTATTAATATCAAGATAATGGATAGACCATTATAGCTACACAATTGTTAGGATTACATTGTTAATGGTTAACATATATAGTTAGTTATTCGTTTAATACATAGGTAATAAACTTGTCTAAAATGTTCGAGTACAAATGTAGAATGAATATATATATATATATATATATATATATATATATATATATAATATTGTTTCTCTTTTTGAATATATAAATTAACATATTACAAAAGAGACAAAAAATCAAAAAAAAAAGAAAATATAAACCTCAAAATAAAATCTAAACAATACTGACCAAAAGAAGAAAACTAAGAACATAAATGAACATGGACTGTTCATAACATCAAGAAAGAAGAACCATAATTGTCATCAACTCCGAACCTCCCTGGGAATATTAACACAATGATAGGTTTGAAAAGAGGTCACATCACATCATATGAAAGTGTTGAACAAAAGGCCTCCGAGTCTTTTCAAATTTAATAGATGGATCATATATAACACTTCTGATTTCTTCGAAGTGTAGGGCTCTCAGATTATTAACTGCATATATAAAATGACTGCTCTGTAGAGTGATAAAGAAATGGCTTCTTTGTGGGTAACTGATGGTAATGGTCTGTTTAGTTGGAATGTTTGGGTTATAATTACTGATAACGGAGAAAACTAACGAATGGTCGCAATGTTGTTCTATCTGTATGTGTGGGGACCTGGAGTGAGTGAGCTTGTTTTTCGGGGAGGAGAACCGGAGAGGCAGGAGGTGCTGGAGGCGCTCTGCTCGACCACCGAGGTTGGTCCCAGGCGGAGGGTCGAGGAAGTCGGAGAATAGTGAACCGAATACTTCGATAATTGAGCTCAAACGTTTGTGCACGAATTGACTGAACTCTAATAAGTTTTTGCGACTTTTCTTTTCTTTCCTCGTTTTTATATATTGTATCACTATTAATTACTTTGTTCTAGTAAGATTTATAAAGAGTACTCTGTAAACGTAATGGTGTGCGGTCCGATATTGTGTGTGCGAGTTTCTAGCAGTGTGCATTTCACAGCATCCACGCATACAAGAGTCACGGTTTAACGGGTGGACGGATTTTCGCCTAGACATACATTAGCCGATAGCGAGAGCGTTGCATAAGTTTAAGCTTAGCATAGTTTGAGAGAACGAATGAAATGTGGTCGGAGGATTATTCTTTTTCCATTTCTGAAAAATAGATCTTTTAGCCATTAATGTAAGAAGTGTAATCATCCGGCGCGCTGAAATTGTTAAGTAGTGTTGTTCTATCATTGGTAAACCAAAAATTGCAGTGATAGGATGAGGTTGTAAATCAGTATTCAAAGCCGTTGAAATAATGTCAAAGAATTCTTTCTAATATTTTATCAAAACGGAACATGACCAAATCATATGATTGAAAGAGGTTGTCTCAGAGTTACATCTGTCACACACTGGACTTATGTGCGAGTAATAACGAGGTGCTTTTTCCTTGGACGTAAGGGCCCTGTGCACTAATTTGTTATGTATCAACGAATCATAGCACAGATGGAAGATGAGTTAACCAATTGATTTTTTTTCTTTTTTTTTCATTTTCCGATAGGTAAACCAAGCTTAAGTTCCCTTTCCCAATCTTTTTTTTTAATTTTATTAGATGCATCTGAATGAATTTTCATCATTATACTGTAGATTGCACTTTCTGAAAAGGATTTAAATCTGTCTTTTTTTCCCAAACTATCTATAGTGTACAGATTCATGAAAGTAGGAAGGACGGTATTTAAAGACTTTCTAACTTGTAAATATCTGAAAAAATGGCATCTAGGTAGATTATATTTGTTAGATAATTGTTCAAATGACATGAATTAAATTAACATATTCAAAAGGAGAAAAAATAAAGAAAGAAAATATACCCCTCAAAAAATAATCTAAACAATACTGATCAAAAGAAAGAAGTCTAAGAACGGAAAAGAACATGGGCTGTTTATAAGATCAAGAAAAAAGGACTTTATTGTCATCAACTCCGAACCTCCCTGAGTATAGTAACACAAGAACAGGTTTGGAAAGAGGTCACATCAGATCACATGAAAGTGTTGAACAACAGGCCTCCAAGTCTTTTCAAATTTAATAGATGCATCATATATAACACTTCTGATTTCTTCTAAGAGTAGGGTTCTCAGATTATTAACTGCACGTATAAAATAACTGCTCTGTAGAGTGATAAAGAAATGGCTTCTTTGTGGGTAAGTGATGGGTAATGCTCAGTTTAGTTGGGATGTTTGGGTTATAATTATTGATAACGGAGAAAAATAACCCACGGTAGCAATTTTGTACTATCTGTATGCGTGGGAACCTGGGGTGAGTGCGCGGGTTTTTCGGGGGACGAAAACCGGAAAGGAAGGACGTGCTGGACGCGCTCTGCTCGACCACCGAGGTTGGTCCCAGGCGGCCGGTCGAGGATGTCGGACAAGATCGAATAGTGGAACGAAGACTTTGATAATTGAGCTCCAACGGTTGCGTACGTATTGACTGAACTCTGATAAGTTTCTGCGCCTTTTCTTTTCCTTTTTTCTTTTCTTTTCGTTCCTCCAAAATGAAAATCATCAGGTGATCTTCTACCTGATGTTTCTGCTGGACTGAATATGTAATCATTCTCCAATTTTTTCACCGATTTTTTGTTAACACGTTAATTAGATATTCCTGGGCGAATCTCTGTGACGGGAAATTAGTTATGCTTCTTCCATAGCTCGATGCCGGCCTCGGAACCAATCATATTCTCTCCCAGTCAGTGCGTGTCATGCCCCACGCATCATCAGGCTAAAACACTTTATGGAAAACGTTCCAATTAGTGGAACAACTTTACGTATTGATCGAGGCACCACCTTTGAAATTGCCCCTTTGTTAATTCAGGATTTATGGAAAAATACTGTGCAACCCTGAATTGGTAAATCACTTTTGAAATGTTAAGTTATAAACAAGTTGTTTCCAGAAGCATCCGAATCTTCCGGAAATTCCTGCGCACGTTGTGCCGCTTCGTTTCCCGTTACCCTTTCCGAGGAAAAATTGCAGAAAGGGTGGGTTTACTGATTTAAACTTCAGGCAGATTATTTTGCTTATTTGGCTCCTAATGTGAGAACTCTGCCTGACAAAGCCGTGGCTCATTCTCTGTTGCTTAGGAACTAATTTTGAAATGCTGAAGCTTCTGGAAGATTCGACATACGTGATCAGCCGGTAAAATGAGCCAAGCACAATCAGCTATGGCCAGGCATTATCAGCCAATTGGGTTTAATGTCATTACGCGATGACAACTCATTTAATATTATACAATTTGAGCAAAAGATCGTTCAGTCGTGATGCAGCCCCTCACCAGCTCTCTGAGTTTATCCGTAGTGGTAGTGTTTGAAATTAGCGAGTGTCAGTGTGATGCCAATAAATGAAAACTCATTTCATTGGAGTGTTTTCCGAGATTAAAACTGACAAAACAGAAACCCTGAAGAATGCTCAAGAATAATTAGTAGCAATGGAGATCTGACCTCATATCCGGCATTGCAGACAGACGAAACATATTAAACCCAGATCTCCCGGAGTTGTTTGCTCTCCTGCAGTTACATTTCCGGTTCATCTCTCTCCAATGCCATTGTTTAATCCCTTCATACATTTCTCCTATCACGTGGAGCAGGATCGCTGATACCAATCACAAATATCAGTAGTAAATGAACCGAATCAATTGCTTGTCTCCAGCAATCGGCAGTGAAAGCGATCACGGTGTTTTTGGTCTGGAACAGGCCGGACCGTCGGTTTACAGACCTGAACGTCCCGTGTGAACCAAATGAAATGTACAACCACATGTTGCCTTGGAACCAACATCCCAGACAAAGTGGGAGGAGGGATTTTATACTATTCATTCATTCTAATTGAATTCAAATTTCCTGCAACTTTGAGAGATTCTGAGCACAATCCCAATGCTGCATGCTAACTGCAAGACGGAGAAACAGAGCTGTCCACGGTTCACTCCATCTCATAAACTATCTGCTCCACATCTGTGCAATCTCTACGTGTGTGTGTGTGTGTGTGTGTGTGTGTGTGTGTGTGTGTGTGTGTGTGTGTGTGTGTGTGTGTGCGTGTGTGTGTGTGTGTGTGAGTGTGAATGTGTGTGTGTGTGTGTGTGTGTGTGTGTGTGTGTGTGTGAATGTGTGTGTGTGTGTGTGTGTATGTGTGTGTGTATGTGTGTGTGTCTGTGAGTGAGTGTGTGTGTGTGTGTGTGTGTGTGTGTCTGTGTTTCTGCTCGTATCTGTGATAATACTTATGTGTGTATGTATGTGTATCTGTGTGTGTATATGCGTGTGTATGTTGGTGTGTAAAAGTACCTCTTATATATTTTATACAAAAATATTTCCTAATTGCGCTGAGAACAAAGCTGCTGTTGAATATACCTAGGAACCGTTGTTTCATGCCGAAATACTGCGGCATTCAATTAGGAATATAATGTACTGATCAGGCTGCTCTGATCAGACAGTAACCCACTGTCCTGTGGGTTACGACCACAACCATCAACACGTTTGTCTCTGGTGTGAAGGCCGGCATGATTCAACAAAATACGTTCTGTATTGTATAGATTCTATTCCGATTTCATCTCATGGTTTAACATAGATATACCCGTGTCCTTCTTGGCATTACGTCCACACTGTCTTGGTAGAAGGAAAGCAATACCGCCGAATAAGATCAGACTACAAAATAAGATTATATTAGAAACGATCATCAGAACAGACAGACAGACAAACACACACACACACACACACACACACACACACACACACACACACACACACACACACACACACACACACAAAGACAGGCGCAGCTAAATAATCCTCAGGTCGTGTAATAAATTAATTGCCGATCTCCATATCCATTCCTTTCTCTTCCCTCACTGAACGTTTCAAATGCGGTATTTTACGGTTGAGTCAGCATATCGTTTAACGGATGGAAGAAAAGAAAGCGGCTTTGATACAGTCGCAGAGCCATGTTGCAGAAACAAGAGATAGTCATAGTAGAATGACAGGAAAGATAGTGATAGAGAACAACAACAGTGCAGAGACAATCGAAAAACGGGAGACATTCAGTCGGATATTATGAGAGCGTGTAATACATTTTCTACCAACTTCTCGCGGGTATAGTGTGAAGAGGGGTGATTCATTCCGTACGTACCAGTCTCCGGTGCATTGTGAAAGTCTCGGGTTCATTTTCTGGAAATTAGTCCCTGGTACAGCCTGGGAGTGTCAGTTTCTGTATCTGTCACACTCTGCTACAGTGTGAGAGTGTTGGGTCATTCTGTATCTGTTAGTCATTGTTACAGTGTGAGAGTGTGGGTTTCATTCTGCATCTGTCCGTCTCTGCCCCAGTGTGAGAGTGTGGGTTTCATTCTGTATCTGTCAGTCTCTGCTACAGTGTGAGAGTGTGGGTTTAATTCTGTATCGGTCAGTCACTGTTACAGTGTGAGAGTGTGGGTTTCATTCTGTAGCTGTCAGTCTCTGCTACAGTGGGAGAGTGTGGGTTTAATTCTGTATCGGTCAGTCACTGTTACAGTGTGAGAGTGTTGGTTTCATTCTGTACCTGTCAGTCTCTGTTACAGTGTGAGAGTGTGGGTTTCATTCTGTATCTGTCCGTCTCTGCTACAGTGTGAGAGTGTGGGTTTCATTCTGTATCTGTCCGTCTCTGCTACAGTGTGAGAGTGTGGGTTTCATTCTGTATCTGTCAGTCTCTGCTAAAGTGTGAGAGTGTGGGTTTCATTCTGTATCTGTCAGTCTCTGCTACAGTGTGAGAGTGTGGGTTTCCTGCTGTATCTGCTCGTCTCTGTTACAGTGTGAGAGTGTGGGTTTCATTCTGTAGCTGTCAGTCTCTGCTACAGTGGGAGAGTGTGGGTTTCATTCTGTATCTGTCAGTCTCTGCTACAGTGTGAGAGTGTGGGTTTCATTCTGTATCTGTCAGTCTCTGCTACAGTGTGAGAGTGTGGGTTTCCTGCTGTATCTGCTCGTCTCTGTTACAGTGTGAGAGTGTGGGTTTCATTCTGTAGCTGTCAGTCTCTGCTACAGTGTGAGAGTGTGGGTTTCATTCTGTATCTGTCAGTCTCTGTTACAGTGTGAGAGTGTGGGTTTCATTCTGTGTCTGTCAGTCTCTGCTACAGTGTGAGAGTGTGGGTTTCATTCTGTATCTGTCAGTCTCTGTTACAGTGTGAGAGTGTGGGTTTCATTCTGTATCTGTCAGCCTCCGTTTCAGTGTGCGAGTGTGGGTTTCATTCTGTATCTGTCAGTCTCTGTTCCAGCTTTAAGAATGTCGTCTCAATCCTGTACATATGAGTCTCTAAATCAGTTCTGAGTGGGCGCATTTTTACTTCTTCTTTCTCGCTGTTCCTCAAATTCATTAAATGCTCTTAAAATAGATTCTCTATTCTCTGAGCTACTTTTGGAACAAGAGTCTCTGAGTTCTGCTTTATGTTAAAATTGTGAGATACAGAGTTTACTGATCAACGATGACGATAGTATTCAACAGTACATTCAATGTAATAGAGTCATATGGCAAAGAGACCCTTCGGCCCGGCATCAACCTGCACGCTATCCTTTACTCAACCACCTACAGCCAATCGAACAGCACCCGATCGGTAATTTGGTGTGGCTCGGCAACACAACTTATTAAATGTTGAAGGAAAATAAGCAAATTAAATAAATGTTTTACTTTAAATTATTAATCGCACAAGTAAATTAATAAATTGGTTGAAATAAAGCCCACCGAGGGAGGCCATTTCATATTTCTCAGAAATTCTACATTGCTTCCTTCGCCGTGCATCTTTGCACTCTTGTGTGTTGACGATTCTGTCAGCTATTTCCCAATGTACACCAGAGTATAAGTTTATTGGAAGGTGATATCGCACTCATAAATAAGGTAATGATGATTTCGATTTTCTAATCACACGTTCAGACTGTCCTGGAATTTGCTAAGCATTTTTTCATGGATACAATTGTGACTGAGCTCAGTTTTCACATTTGTGATCTGCTTTGGCCAATTCTGGACTATTGCACGCTGTTCGGGTCGCCCCACTGCCGGAAAGCCGTCGAGGATTTGGAGATGGTCCACGAGATATTTATCGGGATCCTGGCTGGTTTAGAGGGCTTACGCCAGCAGGAGAGACTGGAGAAACCGAGCCTGTTTTGTCACGGTCGGCGGCGGCTGACGGGAGATCAGGTGGAATTGTTGTGTCTGTGCACAACTATATGTCAATTAACTAAATACACGCACGCAGGAGTTGGCTTTAATTGGTGTTTTCATGTTCTGGCGAGAGAGTGAACGCTCAAAAGAGAGAGAGAACAATGTGCATGCGTGGGCAACAGTGCATGGGCAGACAACAGATCAATATGTAGTGCTAAGCGGAAGGGGAGGATATTGTTCTGAAAGAAATAGATAACAGGCCCCCATTAAAAATATCTTTAGACACGGGTGAGATTCAGAAGAATTGAAGAATAGCTGATGTGTTATTTTTGCACTTCCTGAGGAAAGCGTCTAACAATAATTCGAGAAATTATTGGTCTGTGAGCTTGAAGTCAAATGGTTGTAAAGTTATCTCAAGGTATTCTCAGGGACCGGTTACATGAGTATTTTGATAGACTGTACGGAATAGTCAGAATGGCTTTGTACGTGGTGAGTCGTGTCTAACCAACCTTACAGATTTTGTGCAGAAAGTTACCTGGAAAGTTGATGAAGGCAAAGCACTGGGTACTCTCTGCACGGACTTAGCAAGGGTTTTGATAGTAACCCTCATGGAATTTTGGCCCAGACATCTCAGTCGCTTGGCGTTGAAAATGAAATTGTAAATTAGATTAGATATTGCCTTCGCGAGGAGACACACTGGGTTCAGACCCAATGTTGAAGTCGGGGCAGATGGCATACATTGAGGTTGGGTGTGAGCAGATGGGGTTTATCATATACGGCACTGAGATCTCTGGCTGTTGCTGGGTGTTGGGTAAAATTCAAAGACTCCGATCTCACGGCGTGATCTGGGTCCGGATTCACAAATCGGGATCAGATCGCCAGTTGCGCTGGGGTCAGCAGTTGAACTTGGGCGTCAGCACTGGATCTGTTGGCCTCATGTGCTTTGGTGTGAAACAAATATGGTGCAGAGCGGTTAGTGATCAGAGCTATAGGGTAGATATTAAGGTGCGTTAGGTTCAGCGGCCAGATACTCCGGGTCAGATCTTTGGCAATCTTCTGAAGGGTCACGATTCGAAGTCAGAAACCCATGTGACGGCTTCAGTTGGCACACAGCAATGCCGGATCACAGGCGATCACAAAACGATGGATTTCAGTGTGTTTGCGGGATCAGTGGTACGTAACAGGTAATCGTTTCTAATATAACCTTATTTTGTAGTCTGACCTTTTTCGGCGGTATTGCTTTCCTTCTACCAGGACACTGCAGACATAATGGCAAGGACACGGGTATATTTATGTTAAACCACGAGATGAAATCGGAATGGAATCTATACAAGACAGAACGTATTTTGTTAAATCATGCCGGCCTTCACACCAGAGACAAACGTGTTGATGGTTGTGCTCTTAACCCACAGGACAGTGAATGTCAGCCTTATCAGCTCATTATATTCCTACAGCTAACTGAACGCCACAGTATTTCAGTATCTAACTGTTCCTCAGGCTGATTCAACAGCGGCTTTGTCAGCGCATTTAGGAAACATGTTTTGCATGTACATTATAAAATATATAAGTTACTTTTACGCATCAACATATTCATATACACACACAAATACACATGCATACACACATGTATTAACACAGATCCGAGCAGACACACAAACACACACACACACACACACACACACACACACGCACACACACACTCACACACACACACGCCGCACTCACACACACACACATACACACACACACACACACACCGCACACACACACACACACACACACGCCGCACTCACACACACACACATACACACACACACACACACACCGCACACACACACACACACACACACACACGCCGCACTCACACACACACACACACACACACACACACACACACACACACACACACACACACACACAGACACACACACACACACATACACACACACACACACACCGCACACACACACACACACACACACACACACACACACACGCCGCACTCACACACACACACACACACACGCCGCACTCACACACACTCACACACACACAGACACACACACACACACACACACACACACACACACACACACACACACACACACAAGTAGAGATTGCACAGATGTGGAGCAGATAGTTTATGAGATGGAGTGAACCGTGGACAGCTCTGTTTCTCCGTCTTGCAGTTAGCATGCAGCATTGGGCTTGTGCTCAGAATCTCTAAGTTGCAGGAAATTTGAATTCAATTATAATGAATGAATAGTATAAAATCCCTCCTCCCACTTTGTCTGGGATGTTGGTTAAATAGCAATATGTGGTTGTACATTTCATTTGGTTCACACGGGACGTTCAGGTCTGTAAACCCACGGTCCGGCCTGTTCCAGACCAACAACAACGGGACCACTTTCTTTGTCGACTGATGGAGACAAACAATTGATTCGTTTCATTCACAACTGATATTTGTGATTGTTTAACTGTGTCAGCGATCCTGCACCACATAGGAGAAATATATGAAGGGATGGAACAATGGCTTTGGAGAGCGAGGAACCGGAAATGTAACTGCAGGAGAGCGAACAATTCCGGAAAATCTGGGTTTAATATGTTTCATCTGTCGTCAATGCCGGATATGAGGTCAGATCTCCATTGCTAGTAATTATTGTTATACATTCTTCTGTTAGCTTTAATTGCGGAAAGCACACCAATGAAATGAGTTTTCATGTTTTGGCATCACACTGACACTCGCTAATTTCAAATAGTACCCCTACGGATAAACTCAGAGAGCTGGTGCGGGTCTGCATCACGGCTGAACGATCTTTTGCTAAAATTGTATAATATTAAATGTGTTGTCATCGCTTAATGACATTTAACCCAATTGTGTGATAACGCATGGCCATATCCGATTGTGTTCGGCTCATTTTACCGGCTGATCATGCAAGTAGAATTAGAAAAGGCGCAGGAAGAGACTTCCAGAAGCTTCAGCATTTCAAAATTAGTTCCTAAGCAATAGAGAATGAGCCAGGGCTTTGTCAGGCAGAGTGCTCACATTAGGAGCCAAACACGCAAAATAATCTGCCTGAATTTTAAATCAGTAAACCCACCCTTTCTGCAACCATTCCTCAGAAAGCGTAACGGGAAACAAAGCGGCAGAACGTGTGCATAAATTTCCAGAATATCCTGATGGTTCTGGAAACAGCCTGTTAATAACAACTTTTTAAAAGTGATTTACCAATTCCGGGTTGCACCATATGTTTCCATAAATCCCGAATTAGACAAAGGGGAGATTTCAACGGTGGCGCCTCTATCAATACATAAAGTTATTCCACTGATTGGAACGTTTTCCGTAAAGTGTTTTTGAATGAAATTATTCGATAAAGTAGGCAGAGTTCATAATCAACAGGTAAGTAATATTTTGAGTAAATTCTGGATAGATGGAGTTAAGAATAAATAATTGAATATTGCTTGTTGGATAATTTGTACTGCACATGCTTATTTTATTATAACGGCAGTCAATGTCTTCCTGGGACAAGGACAGACGTCTGGATTTCCAGACGTATCGCGCTCTTTTGACAATAGTCTAATGTCGCGCAGGGCATAACGCACATTGAATGAAGTGAATGTGATTGGTTCAGAGGTTGGCATCGAGCTTTGGAGAATGCATGACGAATTTTACGTCACAGAGAAGCTCACAGAAATATCTAATTAATGTGTTAACGAAAGATCGGTGAAAAAATTGGAAAGTGGTTCAGTATATATTCAGTCTAGCAGAAACATTAGATAGAAGGTCACCTGACGTTTGGCATTTTGGATTTACAGTTCAAACTCTTAAAGCAAGTGTTGAAGACTTGAGAAACTGATGCAACGTGTCGTTGAATCAGAATAAATTCCATTAGACCAAAGGCCATAGAAGCAGAATTAGGCGATTCTATCAATCGGGCCCGCTCCGCCATTCCATTATGACTGATTTATTATCCCTTTAAACACTGATTTTCTACCCACTCCTCATGGTCTTTAATCTAGCAAGCATCTCCTTAAATATAACTAATATCTTGGTAAGAAGTCCACAGATTCACTGCCCTCTGGCTGAAGAAATTTTTCCCCATTTGCGTTCTAATTGGATGTGCTTCAATTCTGAGGCGTTGATCTCTGGTCCTAGACTCACCCACTGTAGGAAACATCCTTTCAAAATCCTTTGAATCGAGAGCTTTCAATGTTCGATAGTTTGCCATGAGATTTCCCTTCATACTGCTAAACTCCAGCGCCTACAGACACAACGTTATCAATTCGCAATAAATGTTTTCAACCCAGCTCCTTGCAACACAAGACACGTCAAACAGGGTCACAGATCAATACAATTACAGCGCGGAAAAAGACAATGAAACCTCGGAATGCATAAACCGGGTGGATAGTTGAGAAACCCGCATAACAGCTGCTGTCAGTCAAGGGAGGAATTTAATAGAATTATTTCCTACGTCCTTCACACACATGAGGTATAAAAATATTTACGACACGTCTCTGTGTAGATGTGCAATGTGAAATCATAGTAATTTATAATAAATAGAACACTCAATGTAGCATAGAAATACACTCAAATCACCGTGAGTTAATCAGTTTGATAACCCGGTGGAAGAAGCTGTCCCGGAGCCTGCTGCTCCTGGCTTTTATGCCGCGGTACCGTTTCCTGGAAGGGAGCCGCTGGAACTGTTTGTGGTTGGGGTGCGTCGGGTTCCCAGTGATACTTTGGACGCTTTTTACACCTGCCTTTGTAGATGTCCTGAATCATGGAAAGTTCACAACTACAGATGTGCCGGGCTGTCCGCACCACACTCTGCAGAGTCCTGCGGGTAAGGGAGGTACAGTTCCCATACCAGGTAGTGATGCAGCCAGTCAGGATGCTCTCAATTTTGACCCTTTAGAAATATCTTAGGATTTAGGGGCCCATACCAAATTTCCTCAACCGTCTGAGCTAAAAGAAGCGCCGTTGTGCCTTTTTCACAACACACCTGGTGTGCACAGATCACGTGAGGGCCTCGGTAATGTGGATGCCGAGGAACCTGAAGCTGTTCACACTCTCAACTTTAGATCCATTGATGTCAACAGGGATTATCCGTCTCAATTCCTCCTGTAGTCCACAATCAGCCCTTCTAGTCCATGCCGAACGCTTACTCTCACCTAGTCCCACTGACCCGCACTCAGCCCATAACCCTCCATTCCTTTCCTGTCCATATGTGATTCTCTGTCAGTAACAATCTATAAATATGTTTTATGTCATTAACAATATATAAAATACATTGTGTCATGATCACTATTAAAAAGTGCATTTTGTGTCAATAACAGTCTTGGGAATGTTGAATGTGCTCCCTGTCTCCATTCCACCTGTAGTCCACAATCAGCTCCTTTGTTTTCGCAACATTGAGGGAGAGGTTGTTTCCTTGACACCACTCTGTCAGAGAGAGACTTTTTCACTGTAGGCTATCTCGTTATTGTCTAGGGCCAATCACTATAGTGTCCTCGGGAATTTAATTAGCAGATTAGAGCTGTGCGTACGAAACAGTCATGGGTATACCGGGAGTAAAGGAACTGGCTTAGTACACAGTCCTAAGGGGCTCATGTGTTGAGAGTCAGAGGGGTCGAGATGATAGAGCCCACTCTCTTGAATTCTGAAGTTATACATTTTAACATTGTGGAAAGTATAAAATGCATTTTTAAAAACTTGCTTCTAATTTTCCTCATGTTCGACATCATTACTGTAAAGGGCCAATGCTGCAAAGCGGCTATAGCAAGGTTAACTTCTATTTGCTCTATGAGATTAATATCAGGCCAATAGGAAAGGTGTCCCAATATATTCTCCAATTAGAGAGAAGTTGGGCCGATGAAGAATTACATCTTATCCGGACTGTAGGACTGTAGGACTGGAAAGCTTCAGCCGGACAGAGAAAGGGCAATTATTCTCCCAGCAACAAACTGGTAGCGCAGACAAACCGGAAGTTTAAATAAAGGGAAAACTCCGAACAAGAGGGAAAGAGAGTTGACGTTGGGATTGGCAGACACGGCCAGGTTACTAGGAAGGTTTAGAAAATGGACACTTCGACAGACGATCTGTGCGTTGTAAATCCCGGATATGAGGGTGATATAATGTGCAAGGTAAAATACATTTTACAGAACGGAAACGACAAGCAATCTAATCTATAATAGAAAATGAAATGATTTTTCTTCTGAAATAACGGAAAGGCAGAACTGCTGGGAACAGCGACTCTTTTAGGCAGTTCAATTCATTTATGTTCTTATAGAGTACGTATGTTTTTTTCTTCGATATTGGAGAATTATTTGACCCATTCATTTGAGCGGTACAGACTTCTGAAACATTTCATAACTAAAGTAGCCGGGAAGAGAAGAAGAGCTTTCACCTGCTCTCTGAATCTGGTCTGGGTCACTCCGTAGATAAATGTATTTGTGCAGCTGCTGAAATTCTGAATCACAGAACCCCAAAACTGTGCCTGAAAAAGCCGAATGGACATTTCCAGGTCTGTGTAGAGGCATCGCATGAGAATGAAGACCAGAGTGGTTGTCGCCCAACAGAGAAGGAAACTCGCCGACAGGCTGAAGAGCAGAATGATGGATTGTCTCCGACTCTCCATCTCCGGATCTCGCTGTTTCCCGCAATTTCCCCGTCCCTTCAGCCCCCTGCGGACTCTGCTCGCCGCCAGTATCTGTCTGACGGTCAGAGCATTGAGGGTCAAAATGAGAAAGAAAGGAAGTAGCGGATTCAACAGACGGTCCACCCAATAAAACCCCTCAAACGATCCCGAGAAAAGAAGTACGGATCTATCGAAACAGATCCAGTTTCCACTCACCAACAAGGCTGCTCCGTCCATATATACGAAATAAAATGGTATGTTTTTTACACAGAAACCGATAAATACTGCGCCAATCACAATACCCGCAATTCTGGGGCAGCAGTATTTTGTTTTAAATTTAGCGGAGCAAATGGCCACAAAGCGATCGAAAGTGAAAGCGACAGTAAACCACACGGAACAGTCAACGGCCACGTTACACAGGACGTAGTGGACTAGGCAGAACGGAGCGTTGTCCAGAAATCTGTATAGTCTGTATGCTCGACTCATCTGGTAGAACAGGACTTCGATAATCACCACCATTAGATCCGCCGCAGCCATCGCCACCAGGTACCGCGTGACGCATTTGGAGAGACCGCAGTTTCCTCGGCTGAGAATGGTGATCGCCACAAGATTAACTGCAGTGTGACAAAAAAGACCAAAAATCTAAAAAAAAGAAAACCAAATTTGTGCCGAAATACAGCCATCAGTTGTTCGTTCATCACTGCTGGACATTATCAAAAGGAGTAATAAGTGCCCATCTACATGTGATTATTTTGAACATGTGGCCGCAGCATAAAGCGCGTTTTACTGTAGCGCATGCTCACATTAATCTCTTCACGTCCACGGATGCAGCAGCGATGAGCAGAGTCCAGGAATGATAGATCACAGAAAAGGGTCCTTCGGCACAATATCTCCATGCCAACCGACATGGCCATCTGAGCTGGTCTCGTTTGTTCCCGTTTTGATCACATCTCTCTAAGGCTTTCACATTTCTCAAATTGTCCAGGTGTATTTAAAATATTGTTAACGACCCTCTATCGCTCATTGCCTTTGTCAGAGCAACTTCTGTGTGAGAAAACTTCGATCGGAATCCAACTACATTTCTGCCCTCTGAAGTTAAATCTATCCCCTTTTGTTCACGATTAACTTACCTTGTTCATGAACTCCTTTTTTCTTTTGCTGCTTCGTGGACAAACCATTGCGCTGAGCAGAACATTTTTACACGGTTGGAAATTGCACAGCACTTTATTTTTTTTTAATCTGTAATATGCAACTCAAACAATGACAACACATAACACACAACAATGGTAAACGCTGTCAGGTAGTCGCCTCTGACAGGGAGTATACCAAAGTGAAATGTTCTGAATGAACGGCGTTGGTGGTTTCTGTCTTTATTGTTCCCATCTTTGACAGTGTTGTAACATGAAACAATGAAGCAAACTTGAAACAAAAGTACCTTGAAGATCTAAAATGTTCCAATGTAAATGTGGTACGTTTGGTACTTAGCACATTTATGGATTATATTCAGTAATACAGTTAATTTCACCTTAGTTCATAATTATATTAACAAAGATTTTTAAAAACAATATTTCAGGAGTGACCCATTTAAGTTCCGGCGCAGCTGTGTACCCGCGCATCTCAGAAGGAACAGTGCTGACACCAACAAGCATAGATCAGAATCTGATGACTGGAAACTTTGGGAATTGTCAAATAATAGAAAATAGATCGTCCTTTATTCGAACAGTGCTGAGAGTGGAATATAGAAGGAGAAAAGGTGAGTTTAATTTACAGAAAGAGGGAAGAGAAATTTTTGGTGGAAATTGGTAAATTTTTATTTCGGCGTTCAACCGCTGGACGTTGTGTCTCGTGTGTTTGTGGAGCGACAAGAGTCACTGGATCACAGACGTGGCGGCGCATCGTTTATGGTGAAATGGAATCCAACCGCACGGCCGCGCCGTTGGAATCCCTGTCTTTAGACGAGTCTCTTTCACCCTTCCCTAACAAGCCGGCCTCAGTGACGAAGCCCAAGTCAATACGGAGTTGCTGTAAAGCCTCATTTCTTTCACAAATGTCCTTTAGGAATGGTGACTATTGGTCTTTATCTTGATCTTATGTGACTGTAGACACAAGAATCCCGTGGATTGTTACGTTAATCCTCTAATCGGGAAAATCAGAAAGGTGGTAATAATGTCAGAATTGCCTATATAGTCACATCCCGTGAATACGAACAGGAAAAGGGAACAGAATTTCACAAGTTGAAATCAAAGCTATTCACCGTGAGTTTAAACGCCAATCTACTGCTCACGTGACAGGGTTGGAAGGAATGTGGTCCGCTAATGACGGGAGGTTTTCATAGACATGGACTGTGTGTGTTACGTCCGTGCAGGTCGAGGTCGCACGTCACAAATGTGAAGACTACAGGCAGTTCCAGTGACAAGTCTGCATGAACCAGGTTAAAATACTAACAGGGCAGGAGTCTGAGAGGGACGAGAAGGCAGTTTTGGGATTTTTAATAAACACCGATTCAAATCACAACAGCAGTAACTGAGAGCGGCGGGAGATCTTTGCTTCCGCATAAGTAATCGAAAGGCACTTACCCGGGATACCGAGAATTGTAATCACTGTGTAATAAATAGCCCTCGCTTGAAGCATTGTTAATCCAAGGCTGTTAATATTTACAGTTAAATTCGGAATATTCCCAATTTCTAAATGTCATAGAAGTTGTAAATAGCCGGTAAATAAAATCAAACAGCTCTAATAAAGCCCAGATAGCAAATTTCTTTTGCACCTGCTGTGTAAAATTCTTCACGGATCACACGTTGTTGAGAGTCCACCGCGTTTGCATGTTGCCGACCTAAATGGAGCTGATGCACAGAATGACGTATTTTTATAGAAAAATCGGTAACCAGTAATGAAAACAACTTGCACAATGACCGGTGCAAATTAATGCTGATGAGCAATTATTTTTCTGCTTTAACGAACCTTAATGCCAATGAGGAAACAACACGCCTTATTTAATCGAACTGAACGCAGAAAGTGTTAAAGTCCCAAGAGACAGCTGACGCTGTGACCGCAACCCTGAGTTGTTGTCAAACTACTCCGTGTAATGACAGGACATTATCTGACCATCGCTGGTGACGACAGTAGTCTACAATTCTGTGGGTGAGTCCACCTCATCAGCGCTGATTCCACTCTCACATTGCGAGTGGAGTCTCTGTCTCGTTAATTCCCTGTGATGATACGCCTTTCATGTGATTCACTGTCACTTTGCTTGCGGGGATTTAAATTTTAATGGACATTAACATGAATGATTTCTGGCGCTGACCCTCATTGTTTGCACTGTTACCGGAGTCTGTCGCAAACACAGATGTTGGCGAGTATGCGGCGCGAAATTCAAACCAATGACCCCAGCATTACAGACATTGTCCGCTGCTGTACCAGACAGAGAAAAACAGAAAATATTGTATCGGTTTTAACGCAAACAAGTAACGACATTAAATATGTTACAGATTCACTAGATGATCTTCGAAGTTGGATCTTAGAAAGACATTGATTCAGGGAGAAAGTGCGTTTTAAGCTGCTAAACAGAGATGAACTGCGTAATGGGGCATAAATACAGAGACACATTAAAGCATCAGGATAATTAAACCAAGCTATTCCTGAAGCACGCTGTTCTCGTGTTTGGATAGAGAAGCATGGAGAAGCAGAGAAGGGGGATCTTTGACATTTCATAAAACATCGTTTGCAACAGGCCAATTGCGTCACTTCCGCTACAGCACATCAGGAACAGAGTGACGGCCCAAGGAGAGACGCATTGGAAAGAACGCAGCATTATGAACCAACATCAGTACCTGAGCTTCCGGGCGTGCACTGGCTTCAGATTAGAGCCGCGCAAACATCTGAGTGCCAGAGAAAGCGGACTGATGGGATATCAGGGAGGATTCTGGAACTAATTGTCGAACCCCTTTCTGTATGCATGAGATTAAAATGGTTAATTGTGAGCAGCGATCCCCTCCTCGAACATCTGTACACCGTGGATTTTGTGAAGAGTCGGGATAAAGGGTCTCGACCCGAAAAGGCAACTGTCCATATTCCTCTCCTGATGCTGCCTACATGATAAGTTCTTTCACCATCGCGCCGGTCGCTCAGAGACTCAGTCACCCGAGTTTCTGAGCTTACTCAAGGCCAAATCAAGAGCCGCCTAATTCAGAAGCTAATTAAAGTTGCTTTTTGGAATATAATATGTTGTTTTGCCAAATCATTGCTGAACTGACGGATTAGAATTGCACAAAAATGCAGCAGACTATGAGAGAAATGGTCAGTGGTCCCATATTGATGCCTCGCCATACCCAGCCTGACGGGAGTACCCTTACCCCGCTGGGGAACATCCCTCAGTGGCATTTGGTCACAGAGTCATCGAGCAGTCCGGCACTGAAACAGGCTCTTCTGCTCATCCTCCAGCGCCGAACTGATCCTCTCCCTAGTCCCGTGGACACTGCACCTGGACCATGTCGTCCATAACCCTCCCATTCATGTCGGATGCAATTTCCTCTTCAATGTTGAAATCGGTCCTGCATCCGCCATTTCCGTTGGAAGCCCGTTCCACACTTTCGCTGCCTCAACAAGATGTCCCACCGCATATTAACTATATAACCATATAAAAATTACAGCATGGAAACAGGCCATCTCGGCCCTTCTAGTTTGTGCCGGACGCTTTTTCTAACCTAGTCCCACCGACCTGCACTCAACCCATAACCCCACATTCCTTTCCTGTCCATATTCCTATCCAATTTTACTTTAAATGATATTACCGAGCCTGCCTCTACCACTTCTACTGGAAGCTCGTTCCACACAGCTACCATTCCCTGAGTAAAGACATTCCCCCTCGTGTTACCATTAAACGTTTGCCCCCTAACTCTCAACTCATGTCCTCTTGTTTGAATCTCCCCTACTCTCAATGGAAAAAGCCTATCCACGTCAACTCTATCTATCCCTCTCGTAACTTTAAGTACCTCTATCAAGTTCCCCCTCAACCTTCTACGCTCCAAAGAATAAAGACTAACTTGTTCAATCTTTCTCTGTAACTTAGGTGCTGAAACCCAGGTAACATTCTAGTAAATCTTCTCTGTACTCTCTCTATTTTGTTGACATCTTTCCTATAATTCTGTGAACAGAACTGTACACAGTACTCCTATTTTAGCCTTACCAGAGCCTTGTACAATTTTAACATTAAATCCCAACTCCTATACTCAATGCTCTGATTTATAAAGGCCAACATACCAAAAGCTTTCTTCACCACCCTATCCAAATGAGATTCCACCTTCAGGGAACTATGCACCATTATTCCTAGATCACTCGACTGCATTCTTCAAAGCCCTACCATTTACAATATATGTCCTATTTTGATTATTCCTACCAAAATGTAGCACCTCACTCTTATCAGCATTAAACTCCATCTGCCATCGCTCAGCCCACTCTTCTAACTGGCCTAAATCTCTCTGCAAAATTTGAAAACCTACTTCATTATCCACAAAACCCCTTACCTTAGTATCATCTGCATACTTACTAATCCAATTTATCACCCATCATACAGATCATTAATGTATCTGACAAACAACATTGGACCCAGTACAGATCCCTGAGGCACACCACTAGTCACCGGCCTCCAACCTGACAAACAGTTATCCACCACTACTCTCTGGCATCTCCCATCCAGCCACTGTTGAATCCATTTTACTACTTCAATATTAATACCTAACGATTGAAACTTCCTAAATAACTTCCCGTGTGGAACCTTGTCAAAGGCCTTACTGAAGTCCAGATAGACAACAATCCACTGCTTTATCCTCGTCAACTCTCCTAGTAACCCCTTGAAAAAATTCAGTAAGATTTGTCAAACATGATCTTCCATGCACAAATCCATGTTGACACTTCCTAATCTGACCCTGTCTATCCACATAATTATATATACCATCTCTAAGAATACTTTCCATTAATTTCCATTAATTCTTTTCAGAGCGGGCAGCGTCGAGCGGGCAGCGGAGTCCGTGGAAGCAAAGTCCGGGGCTTTGTCTAAGTGGGCTTCGGCGTAAGGGGACTTCGGTAAGCCTGTGTGATTGCTCGCTGAGGGGAAGAAGGTAAGGTCGCTAGGTGCTTTTTAGACTTATTCTATTAATTCAGTTCAGGTATGGGGGAGACAGTCAGAGCAGTGGTGTGCTCCGTATGCGGTATGTGGGAAGTCAGGGTCAACACAGTTGTCCCTGATGACCACACCTGCAAGAGGTGCGTCCAGCTGCAGCTCCTATCAGCCCGAGTTAGGGAGTTGGAGCTGGAGCTGGATGAACTACGGATCATTCGGAAGGCAGAGGCAGAGATAGATAGGAGTTATCAGGAGGTAGTCACACCAAAAAACCAAGAAGTAGGCAGATGGGTGACGGTCCAGAGAGGCAGGGGGAGCAGGCAGAAAGAGCAGAGCACCCCTGCGGCCATTCCCATTAAAAATAAGTATACCGTACTGGATACTGTTGCTGGGGATGACCTACCAGGAATGAGTTGTAGTGGTCCTGCCTCTGGCACAGAGGTTGAACCCTCAACTAGAAAGGGGAGGAGGGAAGAGAAGAGAGCGACAGTTTTAGGGGATTCTATAGTCAGGGGGGCAGATAGGAGATTTTGTGGGGCAGATCGGGAGTCTCGGATGGTATGTTGCCTCCCTGGTGCCAGGGTCCGGGACATCTCAGATCAGGTGCAGGCTATTCTTGAGAACGAGGGCATGAACCCAGATGTAGTGGTTCTTGTAGGGACCAACGATGTAGGAAAGGTGAGTGAGGGGGTCCTGCTTACAGAGTTCAGGGAGTTAGGAGTGAAGCAAGACCTCCAGGGTGACAATCTCGGGATTGCTACTTGTGCCACGTGCGAGTGAGGCGAAGAATAGAATGATTATGCACATTAATACGAGGATGAGAGCATTGTGCAGGAAGGAAGGGTTCAGGGTTTTGGATAATTGGTCTTTGTTCCAGGGACATTGGGATCTGTTTCGAAGGGACGGTCTACATCTGAACCGGAGGGGTACTAACATTCTTGCAGGAGTGTTTGCCACTGCTGCTCGGGGGGGTGGGTTAAACTAGATGTGCAGGGGGCAGGGATCCAGATCCAGAGGGTTGGTCAGAAGGAGCATGGGGTTAAATGTGTAGAAGGTTTGGGTGATCTTGAGAAGGTCATCAAAATTCAGGGTGCAATTAGCCCGATGGAAGTTCAAGGAGCGGGGTTAGGTACAGTTGACAGTGTTTTAAGCAAAGAGAGGAGGAATGGGCTAAGAATTCTATACTTGAATGCGCGTAGTGTCAGAAATAAGACTTATGAGCTTGAAGCTCAGATGAAAATGGGGAACTACGATATTGTTGGGATAACGGAGACATGGCTGCAAGGGGATCAGGCCTGGGAATTGAGTGTACCAGGGTATACGTGCTATCGTAGAGACAGAAATATGGGAAGAGAGGGTGGGGTGGCCCTGTTGGTGAGGAATGAGATTCAGTCCTTAGCAAGAGGTGACTTGGGAACAGGGGAAGTAGATTCTGTGTGGATTGAGCTGAGGAACAGTAAGGGTAAAAAGACCCTAATGGGTGTTGGGTACAGGCCCCCAAACAGTAGCGTGGATATTGGGTACAAGTTGATTAGGGAGTTAACATTGGCATGTGCTAAAGGTACTGCAGTCGTTATGGGAGATTTCAACATGCAGGTGGACTGGGAGAATCAGGTAGGTGCTGGACCCAAGGATAGGGAGTTTGTGGAGTGTCTGAGGGATGTATTTTTGGAACAGCTTGTGCTTGAGCCAACCAGGAACGAGGCTATTTTGGACTTGGTGATGTGTAATGAACAGGAATTGATAAGTGATCTTGAAGTAAAGGAGCCATTAGGAAGTAGTGATCATAACATGATAAGTTTTTATCTACAATTTGAGAGGGATAAGTGCAGATCAGAGGTGTCAGTGTTGCAATTAAATAAAGGAGACTACGGAGCCATGAGTGAAGAGCTGGCCAAAGTTAAATGGGCGGATGCCCTGGCAGGAAAGCCAGTGGATCAGCAGTGGCAGATATTCTTGGGCATAATACAAAAGATGCAAATGCAGTTCATTCCAAAGAGAAGGAAGGATTCAAAGAGGGGGAAGGGGCCACAGTGGATGACAAAGGAAGTCAGAGATTGTATAGCATTAAAGAAAAAGAAGTATGACAGGGCTAAGATGAGTGTGAATACAGATGATTGTGAAAGTATTAAGGAACAGCAGATCTTAACTAAAAAAGCAATACAGAGAGAAAAAATCAGGTATGAGCTCAGTCTAGCCAGGAATATAAAAGGGGATAGCAAAAGCTTTTTTAGCTATGTGAAGAGAAAGAAGAAGATAGTTAAGAACAATGTTGGCCCCTTGAAGAATGAATTGGGAGAAATTGTTATGGGAAACAGGGAAATGGCAACAGAATTTAATGCGTACTTTAGATCTGTCTTCACCAGGGAGGACACACGCAATCTCCCAGATGTATGGATGGGCCAGGGTCATCAGATATCAGAGGCATTGAGACAGATTGACATTAGGAAAGAAACTGTGATGAGTAGACTGGTAGGACTGAAGGCTAATAAATCCCCGGGTCCAGATGGTCTGCATCCGAGGGTTCTAAAAGAGGTGGCTCAGGAAATTGCGGATGCATTGGTAATCATTTTCCAATGTTCCTTAGATTCAGGATCAGTTCCTGAAGATTGGAGAGTGGCTAATGTTGTCCCACTTTTCAAGAAGGGAGGGAAGGAGAAAACGGAGAACTATCGCCCTGTTAGCCTAATGTCAGTCGTGGGGAAGATGCTTGAGTCCATTATTAAGGACGAAATAGTGGCACATCTAGATGGCAGAAATAGGATTAGGCCGAGCCAGCATGTATTTACCAAGAGCAAATTATGCTTGACTAATCTGTTGGAGTTTTCTGAGGGTGTAACAAGGATGTTAGACGAGGGTAAGCCAGTGGATGTTGTGTACCTAGATTTTCAGAAGGCATTCGATAAGGTGCCACATAGGAGATTGGTGAGTAAAATCAGAGCTCACGGCATGGGGGGCAGGGTTTCAACATGGATAGAAAACTGGTTAGCAGATAGAAAGCAAAGGGTAGCAGTGAATGGGTGTTTCTCGGACTGACTGGAGGTGACTAGTGGGGTACCACAGGGCTCTGTATTGGGACCACAGCTCTTTACGATTTATGTCAACGATTTCGATGAGGGCATTGAAAACTATATCAGCAAGTTTGCTGACGATACTAAACTGGGTGGCAGTGTGACATGCGATGAGGACGTTAGGAGAATACAGGGAGACTTGGATAGGCTGGGTGAATGGGCAGATACTTGGCAGATGTCATTCAATGTGAATAATGTGAAGTTATCCACTTTGGAAGCAGGAACAAGATAGCAGAGTATTGTGTGAACGGTGTAGAGTTAGGTAAGGGAGAAATGCAAAGAGACCTAGGAGTCCTAGTTCACCAGTCAATGAAGGTGAATGAGCAAGTGCAACAGGCAGTGAAGAGGGCAAATGGAATGTTGGCCTTTGTTACAAGGAGAATTGAGTACAAGAGCAAGGATGTCCTTTTGCATTTCCTGGTGAGACCACACCTGGAATATTGTGTACAGTTTTGGTCTCCAGGTTTAAGGAAGGACATTCTGGCAATTGAGGAAGTGCAGCGTAGATTCATTAAGTTGATTCCTGGGATGGCTGGGCTGTCTTACGCAGAGAGATTGGAGAGATTGGGCTTGTACACGCTGGAATTTAGGAGATTGAGAGGGGATCTGATTGAACCGTTTAAGATAATTAAAGGATTTGATAGGATTGAGGCAGGAAATATGTTCCAGGTGTTGGGAGAGTCCAGTACCAGAGGGTATGGATTGAGAATAAGAGGTCAGTTATTTAAAACAGAGTTGAGGAAGAGCTTCTTCTCCCAGAGAGTTGTGGAGGTGTGGAATGCCCTGCCTCGGAAGACGGTGGAGGCCAATTCGCTGGATGCTTTCAAGAAGGAGCTAGATAGATATCTGATGGATAGGGGAATCAAAGGATATGGGGACAAGGCAGGGACTGGGTATTGATAGCGAATGATCAGCCATGATCTCAGAATGGCGGTGCAGACTCGAGGGGCCGAATGGTCTACTTCTGCACCTATTGTCTATTGTCTAATTTACCCCCCACTGACGTCAAACTGACAAACATATAATTGCTGGGTTTAATCTTAGAACCCTTTTTAAACAATGGAACCACATGAGCAATGCGCCAATCCTCCAGTACCATCCCCGTTTCTAAAGACATTTGAAATATTTCTGTCAGAGCCCCTGTTATTTGTACACTAAGCTCCCTCAAGGTCCTAGGGAATATCCTGTCAGGACCCGGAGATTCCTGCACTTTTATATTCCTTAAAAGCGTCAGTAATGCCTCCTCTTTAATCGTCATATTTTCCATAACTTCTCTACAAGTTATATAGAATATTTCCCTTGACTATTCCCTGGGGAATATTCCCTAGAATATTTATCTGGAAGCAATAGAATATATTTTTATCAATTTCTTTAATCTTTCAGCCAATGTACATACTTCATTATTAATTCGTTTTTTTTTTCAACCCAGCAGAATATGCACTTGTGATGGGTCCGGGGCAAATCCTCTGAAATAGCAACACCCGGGGATTTGAAGTTGCTCACCCTCACTGATCCTCCGATGAGGACTGGCTCGTGGACCTCTGGTTTCTTCTCCCTTTGCTTTGCTCGCATTGAGTGGGACGTTCACGGGCGGGGTGGAAGCTGGAGGCGAAGTGGTTGACATTGTCGAGCTCAGTGTGAATGCAGGAAGTGGCAGCAATACATTGGTCGACGTTGTGCTGATAGCGCTGGTGTGCATTACTGGGGAAGGTCTGGTACATTGGTTTGGTAGATTGATTTACTTAGGCAACGAAAAGGGAAACATACCTGGGACCCATGCGGGAGTCCATGGCTAACCGTTGAATTTGGAGTAAGCGGGAGGAGACCGAGGAGAAACTGTTGAGGTGAGAACCGGTTCTTCCAGACGGAAGATGGTGGTGATAGAGGGAAATTGTTTGGTTCTTTCCTTGAGAAATGTGAAGAGTTTTAATGTCCTCTTGATGTGGGACTGGAAAATGAGAAGGTCAAGGCCAGGGAACTGAAGGCTAGTGAGCTGATCGAGAGCACGGGAAGGGTGGAAAGGAACTGAAGTATGGGGCATAGGATGGGGCGGAGTTATGAGAACACAGGATCCGTGGGGCAGGTGCAAGCCGAGACAATGGGCCTCCCGGAGAATCAGGTTTGTGAATCGAGTTGGAAGCAGAAGCGAATAGTTCAGGACAACGGAGCCAAGAGTTTTCCACAGTGAATGGAGATTCACCAGAGTGTATGATGTCAGTGGTAATGCCGGATGCAGTTCTCTGATGGTCTAGAGTCGGGCTTCTTCAAGGTGTCGGCATGAGGATGTGTCTCAGACTTATCGCCTGGTCTCAGCAAGGTAGATTTCAGTCCGCCACTCTACAACGGCAACCACTCTGTCAGCGGGATCGATGGGAAGTTTGAGACTGGTGCTGAGAGATTGGAGGGCAGTGCATCCAGAGGGTGTAGGGTTCGAGGAGAAGTGAAGATTCCTGATGCTGAGGCGGTTGATGTCTAGTCGGCAATTAGTGATGAAGATATCCCAGAGCAGGCTGAGAACCAGGGTGCTGTGTCCAAGAGGAGGAGGAGGGCTGGAAACAGGAGAACGTACCGTCGGTGCTGGGTGGTGAATAGTGAATCCTCGCCGTTGAGGTTGGCTCGGAGCCGGAGCTGAATGTGAAATAAACTTCACCTTCCCAGCAGCAGCTCTTCCTGGACGTCTGAGAAGTTCCAGAGAATTGTTTATGAAAGTGTCTGCAGAAATACTTCACAGACTAGACCCATAATATGTGTTACGTACAACGAAGACGAGACATTATGTTGTACACGAGGGTGGAGTACTCCGATTAGTCGCCACGCGGAATTGAGACAACCATGCTGCAGAGAGTGAGAGACGAAATGGAACGAAAACCAGCAGTTTGGTAAAATGATCATGACAGGATTCGAACCTGCAGTCCTCTGATAACCTCGAATTAAGCACCGAAGTAAGACGCCTTATCCATCAGGCCACAGAGTTATATTCTGTGAGAAATGCCAAGAGAAAATAATAGGGAAAATGCTGACTGCTGCACCCAGCTAAAAGTATTGGCAACGTAGTGTTTTCATTACAGATGACCATTCGAGAGACGTTTTTAACATCTCTCCATTAATTCCTGCTCTGGGATGTTCATTTAAATTCAATATCCTCTTTCTGTCACACAGAAAGGAATTCTGAAAGGCACACGTCACTGTCTTTTGCGGCGGTGTTATATTCTGGGATTGGAATCAGTGACAATGGTCCACCACATGCAATACATTACTGACAGAGTGAACTCGGTCTCTTTTTAGATATTTCAGCCGTTGGTTTTGTATTCCAGAAACGAGCAGCCGTGTGTCTGGGTCGGTTAAGCGTTAGGATGTTCGGATCTGCCGGACATCTTCAGCGTGTCCGTAACGTGACAGCCATCGGGTTATTGCATTTGTCTAATACCCGGAAAATCGTCATTCTCGAACCAGATGGCAAACTCCTATAATATCTGTTTACTTGAAATCGAGCCATATGATTACAAAGCTACTGAAAATTTACTTAAGTCAGCATAAATTTATCTCATTGTACAACTGAAAACACTCACAGGTTCTCCGAGTTACGGAGCACGGAATCGATCCTTTCGCCACAGCACGACCACAGCGTCTAAGGTGTCTACATTAGATATTTCCATGCTTCCTGTGGTTGGCAAAAATCTCTCTAAACCGACCTTATCCGCGTCCATGAATTCCGGTAAGCACGGCGAGTAAGGTAAATCGACAGAGCGTCTGAAAACAAAAGTGTGGACTACAAGCAGATTTTGTAAATGTTCTGAAGAACTTCAGAACTTCCAATCACAAGAGCGAGAAGAGCAGACGAGGTGTCCGAGAAGTTAGGGCGATGGACTGCTGATCCATTCTGCACTGCACGCGGGGGCTCGAATCCCATCCTCGTCGCAAGGTGTTTATCTGAGGGACCATCTTTGACGCTATCACTTTAAAACATCCGAGACTGCCAACTTTTTTCTCAGGAACACCAGACGGGTTGGCATGTGAGTCTTGAAAAGCAATATTAACCGTTAGTTTGTCACCAAATTTGGCCACAAAACCCCAGGACATAATAGCAGAATCAGGTCATTCGGCTCATCGATGTCTCTCCGCCATTCCATCATGGCCGACACATTAACCCTCTCAACACAATTCTCCTGGTTGCTCCTCGTCACTTCTGGCAACCTTACTAATCAAGAACCCGTCAAACTCAGCTTCAAATAAATCCAAACAGATGGGCTCCATAGTTAGATTTCATGGGCAATGAAATCTGCATATCCTTAACTTCAGCTGCAGAATGTCCTCCTCATGACTGTTATAAAGGGACGTTCTTATCTGAGTTTGTGTCCCCTTTCCCTAAACTCTGCCACTATAGGAAACATCCTCTTCGTGTCTTTTTTTTATATTGGCCTTTCAATATTCGATAGTTGTCAATGAGAATTAGGGGAATGAGCAAAGAAGTGGAGAATGAAATACAACGTTGGAAAGTGTATGGTCATGCACTTTGGTGAAAGCTCTTGGGCTGTATTCCCTGGAGTTCAGGACAACAAGGTCGGATCTCTTAGAAATATCCCGAATGTTAAACAGCCCGAACAGAGTAGATATGGCAAAGTTGTTTTCCATGGTCGGAGAGTCTAGGACAAGAGGGAACAACTTGAGGATTGAAGGATGTCCATTTAGAACAGCGATGCGGACAAATCACTTTAGTGAGAGCGAGGTGGATATGTGGAATTTGTTGCCACGAGCGGCTGTGGAGGCCAAGCCATTGGGTGCATTTAAGGCAAAAGTAGATAGGGTGAGGTTCTTGATTGGCCAGGGCATCAAAGGATATGCGGAGAGGGCAAGGGATTGGGGATGACTGGAAGAGTTGGATTAGCCTATGATTTCATGGCGGAGTAGACTGGATGGGTCGAATGGCCTAATTCTGTTCCTATATCTTATGGTCTTACAGGAGTGAAGTATGCCAACTAGTGGAATGGTGTCGCAGCAACAACATCATTAAGACGAAAGAGCTGATTGTGGAGAGAGTGGGCAGTTTCAAATTCCTGGGTGTCAGGATCTGTGAGGTTCAAACGTGGTCCCAACATATTGAAGTAGTCATAAAGAAGGCAAGACGGCGACAATATTTATTGGGAGTTTGAATCGATTTGGCATAACAACAAATACACCGAAAAACCTGCATAGTTGTACCCTGGAGAGCATTCTGACAGGATGCATCACTGTCTGGTATGGTACGGTTCTGCATAGGACCGAAAGAAGCTGTAGAAGGTGACACATTCAGTCGGCTCCATCTTGGGCACTAAACTCCAAAGTACCCAAAACATCTTTAGGGGGCGATGTCTCAAAAGTTCAGCGTCCATTATTAAAGATCTCCAGCACCCAGGGCATGCCCTTTTCTCACTGTTACCTTCTGGTAGCTACAGAAACCTGAAGGCACACACTCAGCGATTCAGGAACAGCTTCTTCCCCTCTGCCATCCGATTACTAAATATACTTTGAAGCTTTGGACTCTACCTCACTATTTTAAAAAATATACAGTATTTTCGTTTTCGCACATTTTTAATAATCTATTCAATATACGTAATTGATTTACTTGTTTCTTTATTACTATGTTTTATTTTATTGTTACTATTATTATTATTTTCTCCCTCTGCTAGATAATGTATTGCATTGGAATACTGCTGCTAAGTTACCACATTTCACGTCACGTGGCGGTGATAATAAACGTCGTTCTGATTCTAACTCTTATTTTTTACTTATTTTTTAAGAATTGCTCCGTCTGATGGCAGTGGGCCTCAATTCACAGACCTCAGAAGAATCTGGGCTGACATTGAAATCTATCGAATGGTGAACGGCCTTGTCAGAGTGGGTGTGGAGAGGATGTTTCCGATGATGGGAGAGTCTGAGACCAGACGACACAGCCTCAGAATAAAGGGGCGTCCATAAAACGCAGATGAGGAGAATTTTATTTCGACAGAGAGAACTGAATCTGTGAAATTCTTTGCCACCGGCTGCTGTGGAGGAAAAGTCTGTAATGCATATTTACGACAGAGTTTGATGGATTCTTGAAGTGTCCGAACATGAAGGGATACGGGGAGAAGTCCGGAGATTGGGACTGAGAGGAATCTTGCTTCAGTCTCGCTGAGATGGCGGAGCAGACTCGACATGCCAAATGGCCTAATTCCACTCCTAGATCTTACGCTATTATGGTCGTATGGTCTAAAATGCCAGACGAATTCACCAGGTGAGACCGCATCCATGGAAATTACTAAACATTCAACGTTTGTGTCGGTGTCGCTTCAAGTTAATTAATACATCGTCGAGCACCTCGGATCTGTCAATAAAAGCGGGATTTCTTAGTGGCCAATCATTTCGATTCCTATCCCCCATTCACGCTCCGGCATTTTCCTGTTCTGCCATGATGAGTCCACTCTCAGATTGCAGGAGCAGCACAACATATTCCGTCTGCGTAACCTCCAATCCTTTGGCATGGACATGGATTTCTGCAACACATTCTATTTCCCCCTCTCCTTTCCTGCTTCATCATTCCCTCCACTCTGGCATCTTACTCTTTCCCCCACTTACCAGTCACTTTCCCCTGATGCCCTCCTCTTCCCGGTCTTTCCATGATGGACTCTCCTCTCGTGTATCAGATTCCTCCTTCTCCTGAACTTTGACTTTTCCACATCGCTTCCCTTATTTCGTCCACCTTCCCCAACCACCTGGTGTCACCGGTCAGCTTCCAGCTTGACCTCCTCCCCTGCCTCCCCCACCTTCCCCAACCACCTGGTGTCACCGGTCAGCTTCCAGCTTGACCTCCTCCCCTGCCTCCAAAGTTCTTATTCCGGCATCTTCCCTCTTACCTTCCGGTGCTGCTGAAGAGTAGCAACCCGGAAAGTCAACTCTTTCTTCGCTTCTGTCCTGCTGAGTTCCTCCAGCAGGACAGAAGTGTATCGAATTGATGCAATCTCTCGCTTGGCAAACCGGGCTCCCACCTCATTTCTCATCAGTATGAAGCTAAGCAAATCAATCACCGTTTCTGATCTACGAATTAGAATTATTGGGTTCATGACATGTTTAACAGCAATCTCAATTGTTTTACAGATGCACTAAAGTTGCAGTGTTGTTGATAGTGAGGTATTATTTACCCTCAATTCCTCCGTCTCGGCCGCATCTGCTGAAAGGATGACACTTTACATTCAGGAACGGAGGAGTTTTTCCTCATGTTTCAAAGAAAGGGGTTTCTCTTCCTCCACCACCAACGATTCTCTCAACCGCATTTCTTCCATTTCACGCACGTCTGCTCTTACACCATCCTCCCGCCCCCTACCATGAATAGGGAATCTCTTATCCTCAACTGCCACCCACCAACCTCAGCGTCCAGCACGGAATTCTCCGTAACTTGCGATAACTCCAACGGGATCTGACCCCCCACCCAGGCACATCTTTCCCTCCACCCTCCCTAAAACTTCCTGCTATCCGCAGGGACTCCACCCTACGGGTCTCCCTTGTTCATTCGTCCCTCCCCTCTGATCTCCCTCTTAGCACTTACCCTTGCAAGCTGAACATGTGCTACACCTGCCCTTACACTTATTCCCTGATGACCATTCAGGGCCTCAAACAGCCCCAAAGCGACACTTCACCGTGAGTCTCTTGGAGTCACACACCGTGTCCGGTGCTCCCGTTGCGGCCTCCTGTATGTCGGTGAGACCCAACATAGATTTGGAGACCGTTTCACCGAGCAGCTAAGCTCCGTCCAGCTTAAGAAGCGGGGTCTCCCAGTCGGCACCCATTTTAATTTCACTTCCATTTCCTATTCCGATATGTCAACCCATGGTCTCCTCCATTCTCGGGATGGGAACACACTCCGTTTGGATGAACAACACCTTATGTTCCGGCTGAGTGACCTCCAAACTGATGGCAGGAACATCGATTTCTCGAACTTCCTGTAATGGTCCCGCCGCCCTGTCCTTCACCAGTCCCCATCCCAATTTCCCTCTCTTAACTTATCTCAATGCTTGCTTATGGCTTCTCTCTGGTGCTACCCCTCTCCGTTTTCTTTCTTCCATGGCTTTCTGTTCTTTCCTGTCGGACACCCACTTCTCCAGCTTTCTGTCTCTGTCACCACTTAGCTTCCCAAAACTTCGATTCATCCCTCCACTTCCGGTTTCTCCCTGTGACGTCAGTTTTTTTTTTAAATTGGCTCTCTGTTTTCTGTCCGTCGCCGAGAAGCGGCAGCTGTGTAGATTACGGGAGCAATAACGCTGGGGTTCTGGATACATAATTGGAAAAAGGACGCCGATGGCAAGAGTGGAAATATGATAGAAAATAAAAGACAGTGTGAGCTTAATGATTGGATAGCGGTGGACGTCGGGCCCGCGGGAGCCGAAGGGTCTGTCCGCCAGTTGTGTCTCTCTTGGACTCCAACCCAGTTTTGATTCTTCCCGCTTCTACATTCTGCGATGACCCCCAGTTCTGTAGTGTGAAGATGGAAAACACTACTACCGCCTTTCAGCTGTGAAGAACCTAAGCATTTTGTTTACTAATTAGTTGAGTAATCGATGTCAGCGGATAGATCACAAAGCTGATGAACTGCTCTCTGAAATTGGACTGAGTTAACCCGTAAATTGAAGTGTTTGTGCAACAACTTAATATCAACAGCATGTATCCGAATTGGTTAAATATGTATTCCGAATTGTTGTAATTGCTGTGATCCAATCCAGCAATGGTGTAATAAAGGAATTCGGCAACGTTCACCGACCACAGGATGATGAAACTTTTGGAGATGGTGAGAAGTAAGATCACAGACCTCCTTCTGCTCTCCATCTCCGGGTCACTGCGGTTCTCCGCCTTCCTCTGACCCATCAGCCCCTTACGGACCCGACTAGTCACTAAAATGTGTCTGACTGTCAGACTGTTGAACAGTAATATTAACACGAACGGGAGTAATGGCGCTGGAATGGTAGAATGCCAGTCATATCCCACCCACCCGGGATCCGTATAGTAGCCGGGCTTTTGAATACAGTCCCAGGGTATATTGTCAATCACTCTCACAGGCTGGTATATAAATAATTCGGGCACATTTTTAAAACAGAGCAGAACGCCGGTTGCTGTCAGAACCACAGCCGCAGATTACCCAGTGCAATACTTCGCTTTCCGCTTTTGGCAGCAAATGGCGACAAACCGATCAAATGTAAAAGTGACGGTGAACCAGACAGAACAGTCAGTGGCGGCCTTTCCCAGGGCAGAGATCACACTGCACACGGGGTTGATGTCCAGGAAAGTCCCGGGGAAATAATGGTAACTGATGCGCCACAATATTACCCGACAGATAATGGTTAGTAGATCTGCCGTTGCCATAGCCACCAGGTAGCGAGTGGTGCAGGTAGAGAGGCCGCACTTTCCCCGGGACAGGATCACAATCGCCGGTAAGTTCACTGGGGAAACAACAAAAAGAATGAGTGAATTATTGTCTCGCCGTTCCGTGGGTCCAGGCGCAGAGAAAGGCTGGAAAATGAGAACAATAAACTTTGTAGACAACTTAATTCAGAAGGATTAAAAGATGCAAAGCGGGAGTCTCAGATCCCTCAAACGCGTTTTTTGCTGGGTGAAAGGGTAGGGTGCTCGGTAGTGGAACAGGTGCAGGGTTCGGGAAGGAAATATTGTCAACTGGTCACCGAAATCGATTTGGAGAAATTAACATAAAGCTTCCACTGTCAGGATATCGACTAATGTGTATAGCCTGGTAGGTCGTCATCAGCGATCGTTATTGTCGCGTTCCTATCACCGAAGCTCTGGAATCTCCCCATACAGTGAAACGCCGCTTCCTCCGCTTCAGTCTATCAACAAGTTCCAAAGAAAAAATATTTCTGCCGTTCGCATGTCTTCGTTGCCATCTCAACTCCCGTTTGCCATTCGCGTCCGGGGTCCTCGCTTGGCTCCCTCATTTTAAATTCTGCAACTGAGCTTGGTCGCGGTTCCTTCACTTTGTTAAGGTATCCGATCAGTTTAAACTTTCGCTTATTAAGATTTTGCCTGATCCGCCGAATGTTTCGGGTATTCTCGACTTTAGTGCTGAAGACATTCGATTTCCAAAGGGAGAGCAATATAGGTCCTTCAAACATTTGTATCTTCTGTGGTTGCTCCAAGCCACTGCAGCGTTATTCAGAATGAGTCGATGCTTCGTCCAGCTACTCGTTCCGGAGCTGAGTATCCCATGAAACGTACCCGGTCTGACACCTATCATGCACCTCTGGGTTTGCTCCTAACCCCCTCTTCACTCAGGGCATGGAAGCAAACCCTGGTCCATGAAAAGTACCCGGTCTGACCCCTATCTTGCACCTCTGGGTTTGCTCTTATCCCCCTCTTTACTCAGGGCCTGGAAGCAAACCCCGGTACACGTAACTGCACAGAGTCCCTTACATCAATTTTCAAATTTCCCGATGGTTCGGAGACTCACTCACAAGAGATGCCTGCCGCTTCCGCTTGAATCTCACCGGTGAATCGTTCCCAGCGTCGCCTGTAAACCTGCAGCAATTGCTTGAATTTAAAATATATTACCCTGTTGATATGGAATAACACCGAGTAGCCCGAAAGGTCTCCGAGCGGGCTGCAGTATCGGGGTTTACATTGAAAAGTCACAACTGACTGCAATGATTCCACAAAATGAACCCATTTCCCCAATCTTTACTCGACATCTGCTTTAATTGCGAGTTTAGTTTCAGTCGACGCAACAGATTAATCTGCAAGGGAGCTTCTGACCGAGCACAGAGTTTTGTCACAATGTCTGCACTGATACACCGGCATCACAACCCTGTCGGTAACGGAACGAGTCCAAAGACCGCGCACACAGAACAGCAAATTTTCGCCTCTGTTCTTACCAGGGACGCCAATAAAGGCAATGATCATGTAATATGTCTTTCTCAAGCTGTAAAATGTTTCAAGCATGCTGTGTGATATCCAGCCTGTCTTCCAGCTGCCGGCGATCTCGCTGAGGAAACTCTGAGCTGATGAATCTCCACGGTGACCCATTTATATTCGCTGCAGCACGCTGAGTATTCAATACTACACAAGGCTGACGTGTCTTCCAACAGCTGGGTAAAAAAAAAAAACATGATGTAATTCAAGTAATCATGGATGGATAGCTTGAATCGAAATTGCAAAACCTCAAAGATGAAGAAATGACGATTGGAGAAGCCAGTGAATGTTGTTGTGAAACACTCTCCGGCTCACCTCTCGGTTCTGTGATTGTTATTGTGGATCTTGTCCATTCCTCAGCTCCATAGACTTTGTCTGATGGTCTAATGTTATACTGTCATGGGGCTGCTGTGTATCTCTCTGGAAATGGTCTTTGTGATAGATCATAGCAATAACAATATTATGAAGAATATTCTGATTGTGCGTTCTGGTAACATACTCATGAACCATAGATTTTTATAGCATCCAGGCTTATGAATATACTGAACGCATGGAAACTTTTAATTAAATTAATTATCCTCTTGTCGAGAACTTCACGTCCATCTGCAAAAATCGAATTCCCGGTGGCCAATCATTTCAAGTCCTATCTCCAAACCCGCTTCAAAATGTCGGCTGAAGCTCCCCTTATCGCAGCCTTCTTACTCTGTCATCTTCCACCTTTTCCCAGGGCAGATGAAGGGTTGCGGCCTGAAATCTGAAGTGTTTATCCATTTCCATAGATGTTACCTGACCTGCTGAGTTCCTCCGAATTGATGCGGTCCCTCACATGGTAAACCAACTCACATCAAAGTTGACGCCGGTATGAAGCAAAGTAACTCAGTCACCACCCATATGACCGTCGAATTGGTGGTGAAGTAGAAATGTCGACAGGGTGTGTTTGTGGGGGGGGGGGAAGTGTTGAACGGTGGGGACAGCAGAGGGCTGCAAAAGATGGTATCGATCCGCGGTCAGATCACAGTGGAGAAGCAATAAATTCCTTCTAGTGTCCTCACCTGATTGTACGAATCTCCATCTCTCCTTCCGGTTATCAAACTTTCCACCCACCCCTCCCCCCACTTATCCTATTCCACACTCTGACATTTTACTTCTTCCCACCTACCTATGATTTCTCCTTGGGTCCCTACTCCTTCCCTTTCACCTGTCGTCCAATTTCCCTTCCTGTCAGATGCTTTCTTCTACAGCACTTCCCCATCCACCTTTCACCTGTCACTTTCCAGATCGCCTCCTTCCCCACCCGCTACATTTTAATTCAGTAGCCTCCCTCCACACCCACCATTTCCTTCAGTCCTGAAGAGGGGTCTCGGCCCGAAATGTCGACTCTTTTCCGTAGATACTACCTGACCTGCTAAGTTCTTCCAGCATTTAGTGAGTGTTAACTTTGTGGAGGATTAAGAAAGAGGTTTGAGAGTATTTATTAGTCAGGGAGCAATAAAGATTGACCAGATTGATCCCTGTATCATTTGCAGAAAGATCAAATGTGATAACCCTTTCATTTGGAGAATGGAGGACTGAGGGGTGAACACATCGAAATATACAAGATCATAACCGGTTGAACCAGGGATCCCAATCTCTGAAA
This sequence comes from Hypanus sabinus, assembly GCF_030144855.1. Classification (NCBI taxonomy): domain Eukaryota; kingdom Metazoa; phylum Chordata; class Chondrichthyes; order Myliobatiformes; family Dasyatidae; genus Hypanus; species Hypanus sabinus. The sequence continues at coordinate 465,383 of NW_026780917.1, forward strand.
AGGGGATGGACTGTCCGGGACTGAGATGAGGGGGAATGTCTCCATTCCGAGGGTGGTGAATGTCTGTAAATCCCCACCAGAGAGGGCGGTGAAGACTCGGTGATCGTCCTTATATAAAACAGAGGTCGGCTGATGTGTGGAGTCCGAAGGGATCGAGGTAATGAGGATCGGGCAGAAACATAAGGCTGAGATGGGAGGGCAGCCACCATCATGTTGGTGGTTGGTGAGGCAAAATGACTAACTCCTTCTGCTTCTCAATTGCTGATGTGTAGGTGTTCTTTTTCTGTTCCTTGAATGTGAATAGAAACAAGTGTTTATAAACACAGATGTAATTTTAAAGACACATTTCCGATTCGGGTGTAAATTGTATGCCGGGATAATATGAGGATCAACGTCGTAATGTGTGACACGAGAGAATACAGAAGGGGAAGATACCGAAGAAAAATTAAAAATGTAGTTGCTGTAAATATGAAATAATGTGGAAAATGCTGCAGGTGTGCCGGGCAGCGTGTGAGGGGCAAGAAGAAGAGTCACCGAGTCAGTTGGAAGGTCATGAACCGGTGACGTGATACCGTTTCCCGCTCCCTGTTCACCGCACATCTGCAGAATATGCGGGTTTGTTTCTCCTGTGTCTGTACTTTAATCTGTTACTCATTCGAACAAAGCAACGAGATCTAGATCTGACACGTCCTCTAGTTGTGCGTGGGGATTTTTTACTGACTCTTTTGTCGAAGCGCAGCCAGTATTTCCCTGTATATAACCGCATCTTTTCTGAGATTTAACAGCTTTTACATTTATTTGGGATTCTCAAAAATGTTTACAGTACGTTTAAACCTCCCTGTCGATGATCCGGATCGGCATCCCAAGCTACCTAATATTTCCACACAACTAAAATGGAGAACAGGCCAATTACGCTTTAATTTAAATTTTGCACTCTTGTTTAATTTAACACACACACACACACACACACACACACACCTATATATAAATATATATAGAGAAATACACTTTTTTCGACTATGATGAATTACATTGTACTGCTGCCGTAAAGATAACACGTTCCATGACATTTCCTAGTGATAGTAAACTAGATTCTGAAATTGTCAGGTCAAAGCCGCTCATCGGTCACGTGATCACATTTTACCACAGATCTGAAGCAGTTGACACTAAGATACGGTTCCTCAAGAGTTTCGTCTGCCCAGTAACCCTATACAGCTGTGAAACATGGACACAAAAAGCAGCTGATGAAAAGAAGTTGACAGCATTTACGATGTGGACATACAGACGGATCCTCAGGATATCATACATTGAAAGGAGATCCATATAACCATTTAACAATTACAGCACGGAAACAGGCCAGATCTGCCCTTCTAGTCCGTGCCGATGGTTTACTCTCACCGAGTCCCACCGACCCGCACTCAGCCCATAACCCTCCATTCCTTTCCTGTCCATATATCTATCCAATTTTATTTTAAAGGACAATACCGAACCTGCCTCTACCACGTCTACTGGAAGCTCGTTCCACACAGCTACCGCTGTCTGAGTAAAGAAATTCCCCCTCGCGTTACTCCTAAACTTTTGCCCCCTGACTCTCAACTCATGTCCTCTTGTTTAAATCTTCCCTACTCTGAATGGAAAAAAGCCTATCCACGTCAACTCTATCTATCCCCCTCATAATTTTCAATACCACTATCAAGTCCCCCCTCAACCTTCTACGCTCCAAAGAATAAAGACCTAACTTGTCCAACCTTTCACTGTAACTTAGGTGCTGAAACCCAGGTAAAATTCTAGTAACTCTTCTCTGTAAATTGCATCGAGAAAAAAACTGGCACGAAAACAATCCTTCTGGAAACCGTTATACAAAGGAAACTCAGTTATTTTGGACACATCTCAAGGACTGATGACACAATGGAACGCACTGTGCTTGAAGACAGAGTAGAAGGAAGCTGCTCCCCAGGTAGACAGAGGAAAACCTGGATCGACAACATCAAGAAGTGGACCAGACTCACCGCCAGAGATGCAAGAGGTTTGACTGCCACAGATTGCAGTGGAAGAAAGTGGTCGCCGAGGCTCTGGCACATGATGATGATGATGATGATGATGATGATGATGATGACGATGATGATGATGATGACGACGACGACGACGACGACGACGCTGAAGCAGTTGGGGGTTTGTTTCCAAAGCCCTGTCGACTGCTCTGCTTTACTGAGCCGAGGGAAGGATCGCTGACTGCAGGGTGAAGACATCACGTTCACATCGGTGAGTTTTGAGGCCGGTACCAAGCGGGGAGTCCTGATGTTGGACAGTCAGTCCCGTTAACTTCCCCGAACAGGCGATCTCGTCCCGTTCCTGGAGCACAATCTGCCGGCGACGGTTCGGGTTCTGGGACCTACACAGCGAACCGTCTGAAATGAGCCTCGCTCAGTCCCTGTTGTTCTCGTCCGGAGGGATGGGTAAAGAATGAGGCGGTGATACCTGGAGAAAACCCATCTTCCATCTTTCGGTCATTCAGACAAGGCGGAGGCGTCCAATCCGTCAGCTCCTCCCGTTGTGGGCGGGCATTTGCTTCCATTCCACTGTTACGATTTGCCGCAGTGCAGCCATTGTTTCCCGATGTATGACCCTACTTATGGAAGAACTGAGCCTTCTCCATTCACCTGTGCTTCTCAAGAATTTGTGCAGTTCAGTCAAGCCTCCCTCCAGATGTTTCAAATCAGCAACACAGTTTGTCTAATATTTCAGTACAGTTGAAATGAGGAATCGGATTATTATTTGGATGTTTTATTTTTATTTTTGCAATGGTCACTTAGCGCGCACGCACACACACACGTACTTATTGAAGTTCACAGTTTTCCCCTATTGTTACGTATTACTTATTACTGCTGCTGTAAAGACAATAATTTTTTATGCCACATGCCGGTGATATTGAACCTGGTTATAATATTGACATGAGAGACTCACCAATCGCATTTACCGCGGAGCTGCAGCATCTGCAGGTTTGTTTCTCTCCGCCCACCACAGCTCTGGAGACGTGGGTCTCAGACTGCGCATGCTCAGTCTCGATAGCCTTTCCGTACCGTGTTGATGCGGATCGACGGCGGGGAGCGGAGTAAGATTTGCTGTCTGCGGGGAAAGCTGCCGTCGGTGAGTATTGAGCCCTGTCCCGAGCGGGGAAGTCTGATGGATTGAGAGTCCCCTTAACAGACCTGAACGGGAGATGAGGTCCAGGTTGTTGGCCAAAACCTGCCGGGGTCGATCCGGTTTGTGGGACAATTACACCGAGCCGCCTGAGATGAGCCTCCGCTCGGCCCCTGCTGCTCTAGTCCAAGGAGCTTGATGAGGCAGGGATGCCGGAACTATTCCCATCTGTGGGTATGGTGAGAGTGAGAGAGTGGTGAGTACGTGGAATGGGCTGCCGGCGGCGCTGGTGGAGGCGGAAACGCTTGGGTCATTAAGAGACTCCTGGATGGATACATGGAGCTTAGCAAAATAGAGGGCTATGGGTAAAGCCCAGGTAGTTCTAAGGTAAGGACATGTTTGGCACAGCATTGCGGGCCGAATGGCCTGTTGTCACGTACCCCGTGACCGGGTACCGAACCAGCAGTAATGGAATACACGTTAGAGTCTGTTATTACTGTAACTAATAGTGTTTATTAGTAAACTAAGCAATACAGTACTATAAAATGCAAATATATGAAACAGGCTAGCAATGACATTAACAGAAGTGTGGAAATAGGAATGAAAGCCAAGTTCTTTCAAAGTCTAGGGGTAAATCAATAGTTTTAAGATGGTGCAGATTTCAGATCAGCTCAGTTCAGTTCAGTTTAGGTCGAGGTAGTTGTTGGTGTACCGTTGGAGAGAGAGCGAGAGATGATGCCGTTGCCGTCGATCTTCCTGTTGTCTCCCTGTTGCGGTCACCGACTGTGACCGTACCAGGCACGACCGTTCTTCAGTGGTAGACCTGTGACCCAGGCAAGGGTGGACAGACAAGCAAGACCCCACCGGTTCCAGCTTCACACACTGTGAGTCACTGATAGATTCTACTCCAAACCGCCACCTTCACCTGGGTGCACAATGCTCTTTCAGTGTCCCGTGGTGTGTCTCCTTTGGTGCATCTGCCTGTGTCTTGGCAGACCTGCTTTTTATCATCACTTGCTGGACACCAGCTGTCCATCAAACCGGCTCCGCCTTGCTGTCTCTGCAGGAATCTTACAAGCAGGCAAAGAAAGTATCCTTGGAACAAAGGTAAACAATCTCCTAAGGAGGCATAATATTAAATCATCTCTCTCTCTCTCTCTCTCTCTCTCTCTCTCTCTCTCTCTCTCTCTCTCTCTCTCTCTCTCTCTCTCTCTCTCTCTCTCTCTCTCTTTCTCTCTCTCTCTCTGTCTCTCCCTCTCTCTCTCCCTCCCAGTAGGAGCATAGTTCACAGGGGGGTCAACTCTTGGTTTGCTCATTACACTGTGTTGTGCTGTATGTTTTCTATGTTTATATGTACCTGGAGAACTTCAGGTCCATCACCCGGCTCGGTAGCGGATCCAACTTCACCTGGACCGATGCCTGGGGTGGACGATTGTTTTATATCGTTCCAGTAAACGGGAAGCGGCCGTTCGGCCTGTTGTGTTCTTGCAGACAGAGAAGACGAATGGCAGTAACACCACGTTCGAGACATTACCCAAAAGTGGCTTCACAGGTAGATAGGGTTGTAAAGAGAGCTAAATCAAGGTATTGAGTATAAGAGTTGGATTGTTATGGTGAGGTTGTATAAGACATTGTTGAGACCGAATTTGGAGTATTGTGTGCAGTTTTTGTCACCTAATTACAGGAAGGATATTAATAAGGTTGAAAGAGTTCAGAGAAGGTTTACAAGGATGTTGCCGGGACTTGAGAAACTGAGTTACAGAGAAAAGTTGAATAGGTTAGGACTTTATTCCCTGGTACACAGGAGAATGAGGGGTGATTTGATAGAGGTGTATAAAATTATGATGGGTATAGATAGAGTGAATGCAAGCAGGCTTTCTCCACTGAGGTCAGGGGAGAAAAAAAAAAACAGAAATCATGGGTGAAGGGGAAAAGTTTAAAGGGGGGGCTTCTTCATGCAGAAAGTGGTGGGAATGAGCTGCCAGATGAAGTGGTGAATGCGGGCTCACTTTTGACATTTAAGAAAAACCTGGACAGGGACATGGATAAGAGGGGTTTGGAGGGATATGGCTCAGGTGCAGGTCAGTGGGACGAGGCATAAAAATGGTTTGGCACAGCCAAGAAGGGCCAAAAGGCCTGTTTCTGTGCTGTAATATTCTATGGTTCTATTACCCCACATTTATGAGCAATTTTATTCTTCGCCCTTTGAGACCAATGGTGAGGTCCAGATCGGCGACGTCCCCTCTTTTTGTCTGGACATTTTGATCTTGATTCCATTCCCCTGTAATGACTTGCCGAAATGCAGCCGATGTGTTCGGGTATCTGACCCTATTAATGGGAGAATTAAGCGTTTTCCACATATGTGGGTTTCTCAAAAGAGTGTCCACTTCAGTGAAGCCTCTCTTCAGATGCTCCGGAGAAGAAGCTCAGTCTGTCTCATATTTCCACTCAGTTAAAGTGCGGATTCGTTTATTACTGTCATGTACCGAGGTATATTAATAAACTTGTCTTGCGAACCATCCATTGTCATCAATACATTGCAACAGAACATTGAGGTGATAGAGAAGTTACGATTTGTAACGTACCAGCAGAGAGAGATTTCACACTGATTCAGGTTTTAACGTTAAAACCACTATCTTTATTAGTACCTACTTATACTATAGTAGTTTAAACGAGATAAATAAAAAAATAACAGTGTTATATGGGTGCGTGTGTCTCCCCAAACCATCATGTTTAGGAATAGTTACTAAAATCTTAAGTTGGCAAGTTAGTACTGTTCAGTGATCCACAGAATAAATGATGGCAGAGAGATTTGTAATCCGCATAGAAGTACGTAAAGAGATACGAAGATTTACAGGTTCCACTCGGGTAAAACAAAGTAACGGTCGCCGAAGATCTTATCCGTCGATTCGTTCCGAAATACACTTAGAAATATCACCAGGTGACAGTCACAGGAATATCGTCTTCAAGTGGTGACCACAGAACACCCCGATTCCAGGTAAGGGAAATCCACACATATGGATGATACGAAGTGACAGTCACACATCCGTTGTGCACTGCGTGCCGATGATCAACACAACCGTTTAGGCATAGGAGAGTTCCAAACCACAGTGACCAGCTGTGGTGCCACCGGCTTTCCCCCACCCCCCACCCCCCGCTCCTCTCTCTCTCTCTCTCTCTCTCTCTCTCTCTCTCTTTCTGTGTCTCTCTCTCAGCCCACAGCAAGCAGTCACAGCCTGTCACTGACGTCATAGCCCCGCCTCACTCAGGCGCTCTTAAAGTAACACTCACAGTAAAACGAGCCGGCGTCTCTCGGAGCAGAAAGTAAAGCAATAACAGAAGGTAGCAAATCACTATGGTTACAGAGAAAGTGCGGTACAGGTAGACATATGACGCAAGGTCACATTGAGTTAGATAGCGAGGCCCAGAGTCCATCTTATTAAGCAGTGTCTTATACTGAGTTTGTTATTTCCGTTCTCAGTTACTTTTAGTGAGCCACTGCCTTCGTTTCCATGGTAACGGCCCGTCAGGGCTGCAAGAGGTGTCGCACATTTAATCGCTCTGTGGTCATCGCCTCTCAGCATCGAGGCAGCAGCCTCGGGAGCAAATGTAACAGAATGATAGTGGGAGGAAAGGATGCTGTGAGCATTGACTGTGTGGGATGTGTTACACCAGGGTCAGAATGAACTCAGAACTAACTAACCGGAGGAGTGAGGGTGACATTTACACAAATGGATTGAACTGTTTGGTGTGTTCCAAACATTTTGCAAACAGGTACTAACTGTGCATTAAAAATAAACACAAACTACTGTTGCAGGAAATTTAAAGTAAAGAAGAGAGAATGCTGGAAACGCTCATCAGTTCAGTAGCATCTTGGACAGTCCCAGATCTAATAATGGGTCTTCCAGCATTTCCTCTTTCCCGTATATAGCCTGATATACTGAATTCCCAGCATTTTCTATTTTATAATTTTACATTTTGCTTCTGCTACCCTCTCTCACGGCGATGCAACAGTGATTAAACGTGCTTAGCTTCGCTTCTGGAGACAAGGTGAAGTGTATCCGTATCCTTTCTCTAGCTCCAGCCTGGTTAACCAGCCAGAACACCGGCACAGGAAATAGTTTCACTAGGTTCTAGTTCCACCTCAGTTTGAGAATTGAAAATGGCAGGAACATCATTGAAAATCACCGGCAACAAGGCGTCTGTGAGTGTGTTATAATGTAAGTATGGAATCTCTGAGAATATTGAACTGGCAATATACGGCCTTCAGTCCAGATTGGTAATTCCACAGCGGGGATCGAAATTACCTGGCAATTTTTCTGGAGATTTCTGAGGAGGTAACTATGGCGACAGATGAAGATGATGCTCTCTATAAGGACTTTGGTAAAGCCTCGAACAAGAACGCGCATGGCAGCTGATCAGCATTCTTTGGTCACGTGGGTTTCACGGGGAGCTAGAGAGGTAGATTTACACAGGGCTCAATGGCAGGTAGAACAGAATAATAGAGTTCCTCTTGTCCTTATCTATCACCCCTTCAGCCCCTGCAACTTCCATCATAGCCAAAGAGGTCTTAAAACTGAACACATCTTTATCTTCCTCGCTCCACCCCGCCCTCTTCTTTCAATAGGATCACTCCTTCCATAACTCCCTCGTTCATTCATCCCTCCACTAATCTTTATCCAGCGTAATTGATACACCTGCCCATACACCTCCTTCCTCACCTACATTCAGAACCCAAAACAGTGCTTCCAGCAACTCTTCACCTGCAAATCTGCTGAGGTCATCGATCGTGCCCCGTGCTCAAGATGTGGCCTCCTTTACATTGTTCAGCACCTCAGGGTCATCTGCTACAATGGGGACTTCTCAATGCCCAAACATTTTAATTCAGATCCCCATTCCGACGTCTCGATCAATGGCCTCCTCTTGTGCCAAGATGAGACCGCCATCAGGGTGGAGGAGCAACACTTTATATTGAATCTGGGTACCCTCCAACCTGATTGCATGAATATTGAATTCTACTTAAACAATTAAACAACTACTTAAACAATTGAATTAAACAAATCCCACCCCAAACCAATTCCCAACGCTGAACTTCCATCTCTCCTCACTAGTCTATTATTTCCACCTGGGTCCCTCCTTCCCTTTCCCCTATTGACAACTCTCCTATTCTTTATTCTCCAGCCCTTGTCATGTCTATCATTTGACTTCACCTATAACCTTCAGCTCGCCTCTTTCTCCTCCAGCATTTCATATTCAGATATTTTCAACCCTCCGTAGTAGTGAAGTAGATTATTTGCCCAAAATGTCGACTGTTTACTCTTTTACAAAGATCCTGCCTGATGTGCTGAGTTTCTCCAGCATTGTGTCTGTGTTGCTTTGGATTTCCAGCATCTGCAGGCTTTATCGTGTTTGAGGTAATTATTTGGCTTTTCTAAGATTTTAACTGGAATACGGTGTAAAGTCCTGCTCCCCATACTAACACCGGTCATACAGACCAAAGAACAAACTGCCGGATGAACTCAGCGGGTCGGGCAGCATCTACAGAGAGAAATGGACTGTCAACATTTCGGGCCGAGACCGTTTCTCCGGACTGAGAGTGGACGGGAAATAGTCAGAGAAAAGAGGTGAGGGGTGGGGATGGGGCAAGAGCTGGGGAGTGAGAGGTGGATCCAGGTGAGGGGAGGGAGGTGGAAATAGTGACAGGGGGGGAAGTGAGTGTTTGTGGCAGAAGATGGTATTTAATCCCATGGAGTATTATCTGAGAGGTTAGACAGTATCTATTTTAGAGATTCACCAGACTGATTCCAGGAGGACGATGAAGATCAGTGATCGTCTTCGCATAAGGCCGGCAGATATGTGGAGACCGAAGGGATCGAGGGAATGAGAATCGGGCAGGAAGATGTGGCTGAGATGGGAGAGCAGCCGCCAACTTGTTGAAAATTTGAGGGGCTGAATGGCCACTTCCTGCTGTTTCTTACTTGATGTTTCAGTGTTCCTGCCTTGTGAAGTCCCGGAGGAATGTTAATAGAAATTTGTGTTTGTAAATATAGAAGTGATTTGAATGAAAACAGCACAATTCGGGTTTAGGTATGAATTGTGCATGGGTCCAGGATGGGAACCGAACCCGGAACTCTGAGAACCGGAAGGTGGAGCTAAGGGGACGGCGAAGGTAATGAGGGAGAAAAATAAGCTGGTGTAAATAAGAAATAACGTGTAAAATGCGGCAGGAATATCGGGCAGCGGATGTCACTGGTTCAAATGGGAGAACCTCCCCCGTCACGTGACCCACTTCTCACTGCTATTTCAAACCCAGAACTGCAGCATCTGCGGCTTTTCGAGGCCCCGCCCCCGCTCTCACAGTCTCCGGATGAGCGGTGGTTTTCTTTCCTTTCTATGTAAAAGCGGATCGTGGGCGGGGAGCCAGGGGTCGGAACACTGTCTGCGAGGCAAATTGATCAAGTTCCCACCGGTGCGTATTAAGGTCGGTCACTCGGGGTGAACGCGACGGGCAATTTCCCATCGGTGAGTACTGAAGCCGATGCCGAGGGAGGAAAACCTCATTTTGTTCGGTGAGTCCCGTTAACTTCCTGGAACTGGCGGGCTCGACCGGCTTCCTGGGCACATCCTGCCCGGGTCGGGGGTCCTTCACACCGTACAGTCTGAGATGAGCTCAGACCCTGTTGATCGGGTCCCAGGAGCGGGATGAGGTGGTGATGCCGAGACTGAACCCATCCATTAAGATGTACCTGGTGAACTTTACCTCCATCACCCGGCCCGGTATCGGATCCAAACTTCACCTGGATCGACTCCTGAGGTCGATAATTGTTTTACATATTTCCAGCACACTGCTGCGGCCGTTCGGCCTGTTGTGTTCTTGGAGACAGAGAGGGTTAAACAGAGTAATCGCACCCTCGGGAGACTCCCACACGTGTATGAGGAGTTTCATCTTTCCCCGTTCAGACAGGACACTGAGATCCAGACCTCTCATGTCCTCTCGGGGGACTGGGAAGTTTATTTCCATCTTCTTTCCATTGCTACGACTTGCCGAAATGCTGACAGTGTTCCTGATATCAGGCGCTATTAGTGCGAGAATTAAGTCTTGTTCATATAATATTGTCTAATATTCCCACACGATTGAAATGGAGAATCTTTATTTTGTTTTCCATGTACAGAGGTAGAGTGAAAATCGTGTCTCCGGTATTCTCCACACAGATCAATACATTGCAGCAGTACATTGAGGTAAAACAAATCATTCTGGTTACAGAGAAAGTGCAGTGCAGCTAGATATGTGGTGCAAGATCACATCGATTTAGACTGTGAGGTCAGGAGTCCACTCATCACGTTGTTCGCTTCTGACAGCAGAATGGACACCGTCCTTGAGCCCGGTGGCATGGTTCTGTTTTATTTTATCGTCGGCCCGATGGGAGTATTAGAAGCGAAACAGTTCTGAGGATCTTTCATTATGTTGGCTGCTTTACTGAGTCAGTGGGAAGTGGAGACAGAGTCCATGGAGGGGAGGCTGGCTTCCATTATGTACTCAGCTGTGTCCACAGTCCTCCGCTATTTCATTCAGTTAAAGGAAGAGCTGCAGCTAGTAGCCATATAAAGATGTGAAATATCGAGATGGGATACTTTCTGCTGTGCATTGATACAGCCTGTAGAGGGGAAAAGGACATATACTGAAGTTCTTATTGTTTTTTCTGGCTTTGTTATTTTGGAATCTGTTATCTGGTAGTTTGTACTATGATTTTAGTATCTGTATTACTGGACGACCATCAGAGAGTGCACTTGATTCCTTCTCCCACTTGGTTCCATCTGCTTATTCACTGCCCAACTAGTTTAACCTCTGTCCAGCCTGTATCCCACCACCTCAATGATATATATCAACCATCTTGTTCAAACTCTGTCCAGCCTGTATCCCACCACCTCAATGATATATATCAACCATCTTGTTCAACCACTTTTCATACTGTATTGGATTGCCGCAATGATATCTTTCAGCAATCTTTCTTCTAAACTTTGTCTTTATTGTGAAGTTTTGTTTTGCCCCTTTTCCAGGATTGTGTTTTTTTTTATAACTAGAAATACCAGAGGCCTAATTGACTTAATTGAACACAGCACATGCCCGGCTAAAAGCAACCATTTCACTTTTAGTTTCACCGTTACAAAATGGCTGCAGTGTTAATCTTTGTCATAATGGAACTTATAGCGTCTGATGTTGAGTTTGTTATTTCCTTTTACGGTAATTTTCGGTGAGCCACTTCCTCTGTTTCCTGGGTAACAGCCCGTCAGAGCTGCAGCAAGTGTTGCACTTTTTATCGCTCTGTGGTCACCGCCTCTCAGCGCAGAGACAGTGGCTTCGGGAGCAAATGTAACAGAGTGATAGTGGGAGGAAAGGATGCCGTGAGCATTGACTGTATGGGGTGTACAGCACCAGGGTCAGAACGAACTCAGAACTAACACAGTGGTTGGAGTGGGGTGGCATTTACAGTTTAGGGTGGCAATCAGTTACTATCTGTGCATTAAAATGAAGAGGGAGAAAATACTTCAGTTGCAGGAAATTTAAAGTCAGGAGGAGAAAATACTGGAAACGTTCAGCAGATCGGCAGCATCTTGTCAGTCTCGGTTCTGGAACTGGGTCTTCTACCATTTCTCCTTTCAGAGATGTAGTCTGATGTACCGAGTTCCCGGCACTTTCTACTTTATAATTTTACATTTTGTTCCTGCTACACTTCAGGAAACATGGCAGCTAGCTGTGCTGGGCAAGATCTCACACAGCAGGAAGATTGTGATCAAATGTGCTCGGTTTAGCTGCTGGGGTCAGGCTGAAGTGTATCCGCATACTCTATACAGACCGGGGAACCAGCCTGAGCACCGGCCCCGGCAGTGGGTCATTAGGTTCCAATTCCACCTTAGTTTGTGAATCGGAAATGGCAGAAACACCACGGCAAATCGCCGGCACCAAAGCGTCTTTGTGTGGGTGATGATATTGGGCCGGTGACTCTGAGCATATGGAACTGACAGTATACGGGCTTCAGTCCAGGTTGGTAATTCGACAGCTGGGATTGGAATTTTCTCAGTCTGCAGTGAAACTGAAATCCCAGGCGGTTGGGCATTGGATATGGGGAAATCACCGTCTACACTGCCCAATAGGATATCATATCTGTCAAGTATTTTGGAGATTACTTAAGAATGAACTAGGGCGTTAGGTGAAGTTGGGCAGTGATGCTGTTCATCTGAACTTTGGTAAAGTCTGTAACAAGATCCTACATGGCAGCTGATCGGGAAGGTTCGGTCACGTGGGATTCACAGGGAGCTGGCGAGGTGGATTCACACCGGGCTCACAACAAGAAGCGGGGGAGATGATTAAAGATGGTTTTAGCGATTGGAGGCCTGTGACGAGTGGGACATGTGTGTCTGTGTCGACACCTCTGTAATTCACTATTCATGTCACTGATTTGTATATGAATGTACATGGCTACACAGAGTATTATGTACTGTTGTGTTCACCTTATTGTAGTAAATATATTATTAAGCTGGAGAGAGCGCAGAAGAGATTGCTGAAGATGTTGCCTTGACTAGAGGGCCGGGTAATAGGAAGCGTTTGGCCGAGCTGGATCTTTAGTCCAGAGGAGAATGAGGGTGACATTGTAGGACTTCATGAAATCAAGGGGGAGTGTAGATATGTGGTTGGTCGTGATATTTTACCCAGGTTTCAAGATTCAAAATTGTTTGATGTCATTCCAGTACACAAGTGTAAAGGAGAACAAAATAATTGTTACTCTGAAAAAAAATGATGGAGACCACAATAATAAACAAAACACAATACATGTAGTATGATAGTTTAAAACGATTGATTTTATGTCCATAAAGTGACGTTAATCACAGGAGTGTCTGGACATGTGAGACTGACATTGATTCTTCTTCTGCATGCGACTTGCGCGTTACACATTTGGGCGATCATGGGTCTCCACATCCAATGACTCCACACAGCGTCAATGATCCGTCGCACACTTAGATCTTTTAGTTCTTTCACAGTGTCCATATATTTTCTTCTTTGTCTTCCTCTTCCGCGTTTCCCAGGCAACGGCCTTGTAATGTAAGGCATTCTGTTTCTCCCTTTCTGATGACATGGCCCAAGAATTTAAGTTTCCTCTCATTTAATGTTCTCATTAAATATCTTTTCGTATGGGTACGTTTGAGTACTGACTCATTAGTTACCCTGTCTCTATATGATATTTTCAGCATTCTTCAAAAAAATACACTTTCCTGTTGTTTCTAAGTTTCTTTGGAGTTCAGGTGGTACAGTCCATGTTACGGAAGCATACAGCAAGATTGACCAGATGTAACATTTCAGTAGCCAAAGCCTTGTTGTCATTGAAATGTGTCTGTTGGGAAAAACAGGTTCCATTTTTTGGAAGATGATTTTGGCAATGGCAATTCTTGTTTTTATTTCGAATTTACTTCTAGCATCTTGTGATGTAAAGCTGCCAACTTAATTAAAGCCGGTCTTTTGTAGAATCTCCTGGTTACCGATGGACCATTGGCAGTTGGGAGTATACTGCCCCTTTTATATTACCAGATATTTGTTTTTTTTACCGTTGATGGTTAGTCCAAAATCTGGACTTGTTTGTACCACTTTGTCCAGGAGGACTTGTAGGTCTTCTGCAGCACTTGCTCTCAGGTGGTATCGTCTGCATATCTTATATGGTTGATGTAAACACCTCCAATTTTTATCCCATCTAGGTCGTCTGTTTCTCTAGAATCATTTCAGCATAGATATTAAATAATTCCGGTGAGGCAACGCATCTCTGCCTAACTCCCATTTGAATTTTAGTCCATCTGGTTATATTATCATCATTTTTTACCGCCACTGTTTGATTCCAATATAAATTTTGAAGCAGTTATATATCCCTTCCGTCAATATTTAGTTAATTCCGAATTTGAAATAATTTTTCATGTTGCACTTTGTCGAAAGCTTTAGTGAAATCAATAAAACATAAAAAGATACTGTTTTGATATTCAATTGCACTTTCTGAAAGCATTCGTAGTATGAAAATTACGTTCTTAGTTCTTCTATCCACCATAAACTCATATTACAGTTCAGAAGTTTCTGGCCTTAACTTGTTTTTGATTTGACTCAGAACAAATCTCAACAAAATCTTTGTTACGCAGCTCATCAGACTGATTGTTCTATAACTTCCGCTGTCGATAGTTCCAGGAATTTGAGGCAGAGTTATAAATACCGATTGCAAGAGATCGTCAGGCAATACAGCAGACTCATTAATGCCATTAAACTCTTCAAAATGAATGTCTATGCCCAGATCTTTTGGGCTTGTATCATTTCCGCTGAACTTCCATCAGGTCCGGTGGCTTTACGTTGTTTCACTGTTTTCATTGCTTTCGTTATTTCTTCTTTGGTAATAGGTGGACCAAAATGAGGGTGTTTCATATATGGGGGTTCCCCTCTATTATCTCGAAAAGCTCTCTATATACTGAATCCACCTCTCACAGACTTTATCTGGATCTGTTAGGATGGATCCGTCTGCTGATCCTATTCATCATGCAGAGGAGGTTTTCTTAATTCCAGTAACTTCCTTAAATTTTCCAGTGCATTTCTTTGCTGTTGTTAATATGGCCTTCAACTTCATTTCATTTTTTGATTCAGCCGTTCTCCCTTTGCAATATTGCACAATTCTCCGGTCTGTGAGATTGATCGTATGTCCATAAAGTGACGATAGGCACAGGATTGTCTGGCCATTTGAGACTGACATTGATTCTGTGTCCATGAAGTGACGTTAGGCTGGACATATGAGACTGATATTGATTCTATGTCTGTAGAGTGACGATAGGCACAGAAGTGTCTGGCCATATGAGACTTACATTAATTCTGTGTCCATGAAGTGACAATAGACACAGGAGTGTCTGGACATACGAGACTGATATTGATTCTATGTCCGAAAAGTGACATTTGGCACAGGAAAGCCTGGACCTACGGAGAATGATGTTGACTATCTGTCCATAAAGTCACTTTAGACAGAGGAGTGCCTAGAACTGTCAGGAAATGTTAAACTGGTAGTGGGTGGGGTGTGAAGGGTGGGTTAGTGAGTAGAGGTGTTGATCAGGCTTACTGCTTGGTGTAAATAACTGTTTTGAGCCCGATCGTCCTGCCGTGGGTGTTACAGATCCACAATTCCTTTAAGGTAGCACCAGAGTTGTAAAGAGAGTTTAGAACATATTGACCATTATAACAGGCTATTACGAAGAGGGGCTGGGATATTAATGCTAAAGTTGTAAAAGACACCGAGAATCCAAAAAAAAAACAGAATTGAGCGCAGTTCTGGCCAGCTACTTGGAGGAAAGATGTCGATAAACGTGAAAGAGTGTAGGGAAAATTACACGGACATTGCTAGTGTTTCAGGAAATAAATATATTGATAGGTTGAACAGGTTAGAGCTCGATTATCTGGAATACAGGGGAATGATGGGGTATCCTAGCAGGATTACAATTTTTTTTATGCCATTTGCCACTACAATTAAAGGAAAGGTGCAGGACCCTAGGTGGGGAAGCCCTGCTAGGGATATAGAAATCTATGATGGTATAAATAGCGTGAATGCAGTTAGTCATTTCCCCCTCAGATTGGGTAAAATCATGGATTTAGGACAAAAAGTGACACATTTAAGTGTAATATGAGGGAGAACTACTTCACTCAGTGGGTGGTGCGAATGCGGAACAAGTTCCCAGCAGATGTAAGAGATGAAGGTCCGATTGTGGTATTTCAGAGATGTTTGGGGAGGTACATGGATGAGGGAGGTATAGAGGCTGCGGTCTGGGTGCACGGGGATGGAACCACACCGAACGTGGCACGGACTGGATGGACTTTAACAACCCTGTGTCTGTGCTGTAAGGGCTCTGTGAATCTCAATTGAAACTTCTACACATAATCGACATTTATTGCAGACAGGTCATAGAAACATACAAAATAGGTGCAGGAGTAGGCCATTCGGCCCTTTGAGCCTGCACCGCCATTCAGTATGATCATGGCTGATCATCCAACTCAGAACCCTGTACTTGCTTTCCCTGCATACTCCCTGATCCTTTTAGCCATAAGGGCCATATCTAACTTATATTCCATTTAACTTATAGGTCGTATCCAGCACTGCGATTTATTTTGGACCAGCGTCAGCACTGCTGAGAGCTCTGTAGTAGCATGAAATTTACGGAATGCACCTCGAAGGGGTAAAAACAACCTGTGAAATTTTAGTATCACCATTACAAAATGGCTGAATGTTCAGTTTAATTTTTTCACAATGAAGCCGAGAACGTGTCACACTGAGTTTGTTGTTTCCCCGCTCGGTTATCTTTGCGAGCCACTTCCTCCGTCACCAGGGCAACAGCTCACCAGAGCTGCAGAGAGTGTTGAACGTGTTTCTCGCTCTCTGGTTGCTGACTCCCAGCGGAGAGAGAGTGGCCTCAGATACGAGGATGCTTTCAGCATTTGCTGATGATACTAAGCTGGGTGGCAGTGTGACATGTGATGAGGATGTTAGGAGAATTCAGGATGACTTGGATAGTCTGGGTGTGTGGGCCTATACTTGACAGATGACGTTTAATGTGAATAAGTGTGAGGTTATCCACTTTGGGAGTAAGAACAGGAAGGCAGGTTATTATCTGAACTGTGTAGAGTTAGGTAAGGGAGAATTACAAGAAGATCTAGGAGTCGTTGTTCATCAGTCACTGAAGGTGAATGAGCAAGTGCAGCAGGCAGTGAAGAAGGCTAATGGAATGTTGGCCTTTATTACAACGGGAATTGAGTACAAGAGCAAGGAAATCCTCTTGCATTTGTTCAGGGCCTTGATGGGACCACACCTGGAGTATTGTCTACAGTTTTGGTCTCCAGGGTTAAGGAAGGACATCCTGGCTGTAGAGGAAGGCAGTGTAGATTCACAAGGTTAATTCCTGGGATGTCCAGACTGTCTTACGCAGAGAGGTTAGAGAGACTGGGCTTGTATACGCTGGAATTACTGAGATTTAGAGGGGATCTGATTGCAACAAATAAGATTATTAAGGGATTGGACAAGATAGAGGCAGGAAATATGTTCCAGATGCTGGGAGAGTACAGTACAAGAGGGCATGGTTTGAGAATAAGGGGTAGGTCATTTAGGAACTTCGTTCCTTAACTCTAAGGAAAAACTTCTTCTCCCAGAGAGTTGTGGGGGTCTGGAATGCATTGCCTCGGAAGGTAGTGGAGGCCAATTCTCTGGATGCTTTCAAGAAGGAGCTAGATAGGTATCATATGGATAGGGGAATCAAGAGTTATGGGGACAAGGCAGGTACCGGGTATTGATAGTTAATGATCAGCCATGATCTCAAAATGGCGGTGCAGGCTCAAAGAACCGATTGGTCTACTTCTGCCCCATTGTCTATTGTCTACTTACTGTTCGGGATGGAATAAAGATGATTGTAGGGATTGCATCTATGCAATTCTGTTCTGGGTGTCACACATCTTGCAGTCAGTCAATTGCTTCTGCATCAAAAGAACAAAATGAAATCTCCTGCACTGGGTTTCCAGTGCTATATTTTCAATTTTATATTTAAAACATTTTCTTCCTGTTACCCGACGGGGAAAATGGCTGCTAATTGACCTGGGCTACACCGCACTCAAAAAAATAATGAACAACTGTGTTCAATGAAACTGTGGGAACAAGCTAAAATGTATCAGCACCCTCTTTGTGGTCCAAGGCCCATGTTTTAGAGCTAATACCCGTCTAGAAAGAGGATCATCAGTCTCCAGTTCTGTCACGGGTTGGTGTGGGAGTGTAAGTTTTTGAACTGGGATTAGCTGAGACACTGTCGCATATTACCGGCAGCAAAGAGCCCTGGGAGAGCTGGTGCTTCAGATACAATCTTGGGATGTGGTTTCCAGGAATATGGGACTGGCAGTGTTTGGGCTTCGGTCCACGTTGGTGCTTTTTCAGATGCGGCTGGATGTTCCTCCTTCCGCAATGAAGCAGACGTCTCAGGTGGCTGGATATTGGTAGCGCGAATCTCTCAGTGTGAGATGCGGGAACACCCAGTGTGAGATGTGGAAAAGATGTGCGGGCTGTGACCCTCTGAGGTTGGATCCTGGGACACCACCCATGTCTAAATCAGATAAAGTGAATCAGGGAATCAAGTTGTCAGGGTTTATGAGAAGTTGAGCGAGTATTTCTGTTCTGTGCTCAGATGTTTGGTTCTGAAGTCTCTTTGGAAGCAAAGCAGAGAATGAGTTCCCATTCCATCCCTCACAGAGAGAGGCTGTGATTAAATTTGCACCAGTAGACATAGACCGGGGTTTCAGAAATCAATTCACGTTTTGAAGTTCCCCCTCATTCTCACCTGTCTATCTGCCAGTGGGAGCCAAACAGAAACGCAAGATGCTGAAGATGGAACAGAACATGGAACAGTACATCACAGGAACAGGCCCTTCGGCCACAATGGTGTGCCAGACCAGCTGAAAAATAAATCAACCCCCGCCCCCGTAAAATCTAGGGTTGTTGCAGGTGGGGTGAAGTTGGGGCGGCAGTGATTATTTACACCAACTGAATAACAACAAGCCTGGATACATTGGGAATGGAGAGTATGTCTGGATTAGACGGAGAGTCTGGGATCTGAGAGTGCTGCCTCAGGATAAAGAAACTTCACTTTCAAACTGAGATGAGAGACATTACTTCAGCCAAAGGTTGTTTGATCTGTGGAATTTATCACCACAAACAGTGGTGGAGGCTATCTTTGGGTATATTCATGTTCTGGATTGACAAATAGGTTGAGAATTATAGCAGGAAGCAAGAATACGGTGTTGGAAAGTAATCCTCCATGATTGATTAGAGAGCAGACTAGAATGACTTTATCACATAATTCTCCTGTTATAAATTATGACTTGTATCTTATACTATGACTGAATGATGACTTCCTTGTATTCCATCACGAGCAAGAGAAAATCTTCAGATGCTGGAAATCCAAGCAACAGCCACAAAATGCTGGAGGAACTAAGCAGCTGGAAGAGAGGAGCGTTGACATCCAGATGCTGCCTGGCCTGATGAGTTCCTCCAGCATTTTGTCTGTGTTCCTTTGTATCCCATATCAGGTTTTGTAAAGTTTGAGGGACAGTTACTGATTTCTTCACTCGGATCATGACATATGCGTTCAAAATTTAAATGTCAGGTTAACGCTTTGTTCTCGTTTGTTTTAGTAACATAATTCATTACTTCTTTCGTTGAAGTTAGACCTGTGGTGAGAGATTTATTGGAAGAGACGCCCACAACTGGATGCAAACCACAACTGAAAACAAGGGAACAGCAACAAGTGAACCAGCCCGAGGACGGAGATCATCAATTCGACAGAACCCTTCTGACTCGGAGTTTCCATTAATTCAGTCAGGAGAAAGTTCGGTGAGTCTCATTTACCCAAACACTGCTCCTTGAGACATTACATTTCTGTACCAAGGAAGATAGGAAATAGCTGGAGTGAGACTGAATAAATGTAGAAGTGCCAGTTGCAATCATTCCAGATCTACTGAAGTGCTGTCAGTATAAGTTCTGCATAATAATTATATTATGCATGTGAAAAGAAACATTACGTTGATTAAGTACATACATCGAGATTTGTGTGTTAATGTTGTATCCCAGCAGGTTGCGGATCGACCATGACACAATCGGTGAGCTGGTCCGCACGGTACGGGACCGAGGGACGCGCTCCCCGTTCCCTGTTACTGACTCGACAGTCTCCCCATCTACCGCGCGCAACAGCTCACCGCCCCGCCCACTGCCCACGCGCGCCCTCTCGCGGAAATTCGTCACCCTCGGTCTGACGTTGAGAAGATTTAAGCATGCTGCGCGTGCCCGGTATCTCTCGTGAAGTGACGTGACATTTACTTGTCTCTCATTGGAGACACCAAATACCAATTTAGTATACCAACCAATGGAGATATGGGTTTCGTTATTAAGGAGTCCCCTTAACAAGGAGTTGGCGGAGCTGTCAGGGCAATGGATTGAAGTGGGAGTTCAGGGGGTTTATCTCCTCAGAATGAGCAAGGATGGAGAAGGCTTCAGCATATTTTTACTGGACACCGATAAAGTGTTGCCTGCAAGTGCGGAGTCGGGGTGATTTTGACAGCAAGTCACGATCTTACTATCTGACACGGTGGGCTGGAGGGACCCGGTGGCTGCCTTTTGTTTGAAGTGTCTGGGTTTAAACAGCGGAGTAAATAGACCCACCTTGGACCAGCAGGCTGTCCCAGTGGGTGTTGTGTGGTCAGATGCTTGGAGTATGGTTGCTCCCTGTCTGCAGTAGGGACAAAATGCAACATTTTCAAGTCTGTTATTGACTGAAAACATGTAAATTCATTCTTTTTTTATTGTTTATGATACAATCATTGTCCAATTTATGTTCAAGTTTAATAGTCATTCAAAACATACATGAAACACATGAACACAGCCAAATACAACAGCCTCCTTACTAGAAACTGCCTCTCTAAGATACCCCAAGGGCATAGGCATTTCCTGAATAATATTATCTATCCATTGTAGCTTCTGTCATCCTCTCCTTCTTTTGCCTTCTGTCTTACCGAACATGAGAGTCGTCTCCAAAGAATCCTGCCCCCTCATGATGTGGTCAAAATAATTGAGCTTTTCAAGCTTCCTAGTGAGAAGTCTGGCGTATTTCTCCAAGTATTGACTTGTTCGATCTTCTTGCTGTCCAACGAACACTTTCCCCCAACATCCAAGTTCAGAGGCGTTGATTATTTTGTATTCAGCCTTACTAATAGTCCAGCTCTCACAGCCTTACACCACAACTGGAAATACTATATACTTGACTCTACGGTCCTTATGTTATGTCTCTGCACTTCAGTATTTTATCTAAATTTGAAATTACTGCCCTCCCCAGAAGCAAGTGCCATTTAATACGCTGCATTTACCATCATTTTCAATCTTTCTTTATTGATTAAAAAATTTATATGAATAGATACAAATCAGCGGTGAAGTTATATCAAATACATAATAGAATAAATGTACAAAATAGAAAATGATATACACTGTCAAAATCATGTGTAATATAATATTAGGCTATTATATACAAACAGAGAACCACAACTCCTCTTGACAATTCATACAAAAAAAGACTGGAAATGTTCTATTTATAGGAGAGAAAAAAACACTAAACTAACCTAAAACAAAAAAAAAGGGGGGGACTGGTCAGTCCATTTGAGGACAAGATTACAAAAAAAGAGGAAAACGTCCTTCTGGTCAAATCTGAAACTTCACGCAGAGAGAAAGAAAAGAAAGAAAACAACAACAAAAAAAAGAAAAGTAAAGAACTTAGATCTTATGAAAATATTGAATAAAAGGTGGCCAGCTTTGTTCAAATTTGAAAGATGTATCGAACGTCCGACTTCTAATTTTCTCCAAGTTTAAACAAAACATAATGGAAGAGAGCCAGAAAAAAGTCATAGGTGAATTAGGATCCTTCCAATGCAACAAAATAGCTCTTCTACCCAATAAATTTGAAAAGGCTATTACATTTACCATCTATAGAAATCTTTGAACCACGGAATAAAAAATCCGTCTCTGCTTCCACTTCCTTTCCATTTATTACCACAGAGTTAATAGGACTGGCTGGTTTTCTTAATATTGAGCAAGAAGCCAGCTTTCAACTTTCTTCTTTCATTTTCATTAGAAGCTTCTTCAGATCCTCCTCACTTTCAGCCATTAGAATAGTATCACATGCATATCTGTTTATTAATATTCTGTCTGGTAATTTTCACTGCAACATTTTGAGTCGCCTGGACCAGCATTCCTCATATGCTCAGCATATAGATTAAATAAGCAGGGTGACAATATGCAGCCTGCTCATACTCCTTTCCAAATCTTGAACCAGTTTGTTGTTCTGTGTCGTTCTAACTGTTGCTTCTTGATCTTTGTACACGTTTCTCATAAGGCAGAACAGATGTCCCGGTATTCCCATTTCTTTAAGGATTTGCCATAGTTTATTATGGACCACACTGCTGAAGGTTTTCGAGTAGTCAATAAAACATAGATAAATACTTTTCTGAAATTCTCGCGATTTCTCCATTATCCAGCGTAGGTTAGCAATTTGGTCTCTGGTGCCTCTGTCTCTTCTAAAAGCAGCTTCTATCTGGCAGTTCGTGTTCCATATATTGCTCGGGTCTTGCTTGCAGAATCTTTAGCTTTACCTTTCAAGCACGTGAAAAAAATTCGGTAATTTGAACAATACTTTACATTTCCGTTCTTGGGTATTGGGATAAAAACGGATCTTAATCCAGCCTAAAAGTCATTGTTGTTTATATTTTTCCAGATCTGCTGGAAAATTGCATGCAACACTTTTACAGCATCACCTTTTAGAATTTTCAACAATTTTACTGAAATCCTATCACATCCTGCAGCCTTATTATTGGCAATGTTTTCTATCACCCATTCGACTTCACTTTCCAGAATGTCCGGCTCCAGATCGGTGAGGGAGTCATTGCTGGTGTCTTCCCTGTTGGGTCTTTCTACAATTCTTCTGTGTGTTCCTGGCAACTCCCTTTGATGTCCTTTGCTTCTGTAAGGTCCTTCCCTTCTTTGTCATTTCCTATGACATTTTACATGAAATGTTCCTTTGATTTCTCTAATCTTCTGCAACAGATGTCTTTTTTTTACAA
The DNA here is from genome assembly GCF_030144855.1 of Hypanus sabinus. Lineage (NCBI taxonomy): Eukaryota > Metazoa > Chordata > Chondrichthyes > Myliobatiformes > Dasyatidae > Hypanus > Hypanus sabinus. Next base: position 488,223 of record NW_026780917.1, read on the forward strand.
TTCTGTTGGCTTCTTCAGCTTCAGTGCATTGCTCCTTTAAGTAAGTTTCCTTATATTTCCTTGCTATCTTTTTGAACTTTGTGTTTAGTTGGAGGTCTTTGTACCGATTTCCATTTACTCCATGGAATGTCGGAGATGAGCAGTGACCTTACATAAGTGTTTTATATTTGAAGGACAGAGTAACTGAATCAAACTTTTTTATTTGTGTAATTCAGGTCATTGCCAGCAGGTGGGGCGTGCTTCCACCCGGACGTCAGACAAACAGACGATAATCAACCAACGTCAGTCAGAGTCAGAATGGACACGGGTATGTTCACTGGGCTCTTTCTCATTAAAACTCTGTCATCATGGTATACGTGTAATCAAATCGTCAATAATTCAGAGGGATAAACTTGGGAGATAAAGGGGCAGAGAGAAGGTACCATCAAACGGAGTCATTGTTCCAACTGGTAAAGAGTCCATGAGCATTGGAACAATTCACCAGCTCCAGCGCAAGGACCTAATGAGGGGAATGATCGAATCGCTCCCCTCACCACACAAATCTTCACCTGAGTGAAAGGAGAAGGAGCCTTTGAATAAGGTGGGAGTGGGTAACACTCAGACAGGAATACAACAGCGGGCAATGTAACAGTCGAGGGAACAGATAGAATTTCTGTCAGCATTTGGTACGCCCTGATGTGGGAAATGCCTCCGACAGCCAGTGAGAGAAACAGAAGGTGTTTTCTGTTTGGAAGGGCAATGTAGAATTCTCCCCAGATTAACGGGTTGTTGCACAATGGAGGTGAGGGGAGTCCCCTGTGTTTGTTTTCTGTGGCCGAGTTAAAGAACGTTATATTGAGGGAGGACGGGCTGGGTGCAGGAGACAGTGAACAAGAGAAATTGTACACAGGGAATCTGGGGTGGGGGGGGGGGGGTGGCTACTGAAGCAATGAAATGTCCTTGGCGAATAGGATTAAAGTAAAACAAAATAATAAGTGGAGAGGGCACCGTACAAAATGCTGGAGGAACTCAGCAGGCCAGGAAGCACCTATAGTGAAAAAAATAACCTTCGCGTTTCGTGCTGAGGATCTGTAAGTTGATTTCAAAGTCGCCTTGGGTACATAAAATGGAGTCAGCACGAGAGGAGCGTTGTTCTGGCTGAAGGTCCGTGATCAGTAGTGTCCGCAAGGATCACTGTTTCACCATGCGTCGTGTGTGTGAATCAAACAGGTTAATCATATGATATACTGGGTGGACTTATTCGTTGATTTACAGAGTTGGAGGAGTTGAATAAATTTGGGACTGTTGTCAAAGTGTTCGGCATCCAGTTAGAAATAGGAACAGAGAGTCACCAAGTACAGATAATTCAGGCAAATGTGAGAAGTTGCATTTTGAGAGGTCAAATTCGCGCGCAATGTGCACGGTGAATGTTGGGACTAATAATAAGATTGATGTACTGTCGGGTCTTGTGATGGATGTGCCCAGCTCCCTGAAGGTGGCAACACAATTGGTAGTGTGCTAACGATGAGTTGAGGTATTTGTTAAAGTTAGACTGTAACTGGATACGCGTTGGTTAAGAGACAATTTCAGTATTGTGCACAAATCGAGAATGATGTGAAGGGTCTGTAGAGGGTGCAGACGAGTTTCACCACAAAAACCTGAGGTAACAGGTCTGTTTAGATGGTAAAGTTTAAAGGGGATTTACGATGCAGGTTTTCCACAGAGAATGATCGGTGTCTGGAATGAGCTGCCGAGGGAGGGACTGGAAACAGATACTCAGCAGCGTCTGAGAGGCATTTGAACTCATGAGTAGGCCGGGAACGGGGGACATTGACCGTGTTCCTGAAAATGGGATTGGTTTAAAATGGCATCGTGTCCGCATACGCATGGTACATCTACTATTTTATGTTCTATGAACGACTACAGATCTGAACTCCGCCATCTCCGCCTTCCTGTCAAATTGTGACGATCACCAACTGTTTTGGTTGACGAGATTCTACATGGAGCGACTGGAGCAGGCGATTGAGGAGGGCGTGGAGGGAGTCAGCTTCATGTTAATGGGCGAGGATCACTTCACCGGGCAGGAGTATCACGTAAGTGGAAGGGACATACACTGAGTGTATATTCTACTGAATCTATCACAAACCGACAGAACCGGTGTAACGACACCTCTGGGCTGTAAAAATCCTGTAATGCTTGTGGTCAACATCAAGAAAAGAGTTTTCATCTGCGAAAAACCCTGAACTTTTATTAACCAACACAATCCTCTCTCCAGTTTTCTGATCACATTCATTTATAGACAGATTAGGATACAGGCAATGATTGACTGGTGAATTTAGTGATGTGACACTTGACGGACATTGCAAGTGGACAGATAACCACTCTACACCACTCATCACATTATGTTCCCAATGTTCGACCTTAATGGCCACTGACCAGTCTGCGTTCTCCTGATGACCCACGGGTTTCCCACAAATCAAATATATAGTGACTTATTTCTCAGCTGATTCTCGGTCGACCTTCAACCCCATCGTCAGTTCAACACTGACTGTCATCTCTCATTTGAACTGCTGACCCTTTTTTTGATCAATATCCCAACATGCCTCATGGTTCTGTTACTTCTGTTCCTTGTGACTTCCAATTTGAGTTTGTAATTACCATAGCATATACTGTTAACATGGGAAGTGCAACATTAGTGCCACTGAAAATATTCCAAACATCTACAGCTAACATAGAATTACAAGGAAACAGCTTTCCAATGGTCCACGTGCTACTGGACTGCGTTCACCTATTACCACCTAGAATGAATATTAGTGAAGAGCCAGACACCATACTGAGCATTGCATTCCACATGAGGCAGCTGAGAATTTCAGTCCAAACTTCTTACTCAACATTACCACCGGTCGGCTTTGGTCTGTCAGACATACACAATAGTCCTGAGTTTGCTGGCTGCTCCTCACTGCCAGTTCCCAGCTGTTGGCTGGCACTGGACCCCTCATGGATCCTGGCAGTGAAGGGTGAAGCTGCTGCGGTTCACCAGGGATTACCCTGGCAAAACTCAACAGTGGTCCGGCCATAGTTTCACCTAGTCATAGTCATCAAACCTTACAGTACAGCAACAGGCTCTTCTGCCCACCTAGTCCACACCGACGTATTATCTGCTTAGTCCCATTGATCTGAACTCGGACTGGAGACGTCCAAAACTCCCCCATTGAATGAACTTATCCAAACTGATCTTAAATAATCAACTTGAATGTACATTGACTAATTAAGATGGCAGCACGTTCCGCGCTCTTCAGCAACCTCTGAGTGAACAGGTTCCCCTTCACTTTGCCTTTCACCTGTCATCATTACCCTATGATCTCTAATTCCAGTCTCACTCAACCTCAGTAATAAATGTATTTTCGCAATAACTCTCTGTATACCTTTTATAAACTTGTATATCTCTTTCACATCTCTCATGGTCCTCCGACACTCTATGGAATAATGTCCTAGCCTATTCACACTTCCTCTATATCTCAGATCCTCAACTCCTGGTAACAATCTGTATTTTATTCTGCATTTGTTCAATCTTATTGATATCCTTTCAGGAGGTAGATATACACATTGCTTCAATTTAGCCTCTGAAACATCAACTTCGACATAATATCCCAACTTCTGTATTCAATATTTTGATTTATGAAGCCCCAAGTCCAAAAAGCTTTACAACGCCATCTACCTTCGATAACACTTTCAAGAAATTTTGGATCTTTTATTGTATTTGTCATACTGTCAAGACATAGTCTTGACCAATTTGTTTCTTCAATTTTAATATTCAAATCACTTTCCCATTTTTGTCTTGACTTATGGACTCCTTGCTTAATTACCTGTCTTTGAATCAAATTATACATGCAAGATATAAATTTTTTGATATTTCCTTTTTGAATTAAAATTTCTATTTCATTAGATTTCGGCAATAACATTGTTTGATGCTTTTAAGATGAAACAATTGGTTATTAGGGGAAAGAAATAAATATACATATTAAAATTATTACGAACTCCATGGAGCATGTGGAGATCTTCCAACCACCAGGCATTCTTTCTTTCTTTCTTTCTTTCTTTTTTTTTTTTTTTTTTTCTATGGGGCAGTTAGGGGGGAGGGGTTAAGGGGAGGGGGTATGGGTTATATACATTGTTTTTTCATACTTTGTAATCATTTAAAAATGCAATAAAAAATTATTAAAAAAAAAAAAATTTTGGATCTGTAGCACTTTGCAGGATCTCATCACACTTCCTACTCTTGTCATTGGTACCAACATCGACCAAGACCTATTCATCCTGCCCTTAAGAAAGTTTCGGAGTCGATACGAGGTATCACTGACCTTGGCAAGACACCATCCAAAAATCCTGTTCTCGTAAATAGAATCTCCAGTCTATTCTCCTGATCATTGTATTCCCCGTCAGTGCATCTCAGCACTTCTCATCCCTTCCGAGTCACAAAGCCAAACTCAGAGCCAGAGGCATAATCACCGTGGCTTTCCTCTGCGAGGCCATACCCCGAAACAGAAAGCCGTATCCCTGTTACAAAGAGTTTCCTGTAGTGGCTGCCTGTCCCCTTCCCTCTCCTGACAGTCACCCAGTTCCCTGTGTTCCGGGCCTTGTGTACAGCTCCCTCCCTGTATAGCCTGAGTCAATCTCTCAGCCTCCGGAATGATCCTGAGTTCACCCAGCTCCAGCTCCGATTCCTCAGCACAGTCTGTATTAAGCTGCAGCTGGATGAAATTCCTGAAGGTGTAGTTATCGGGGACACTGAACGTCTCCCTGTCTTGCCGCACCCTGTAGGAAGAGCATCCCACTATCCTGCCTGGCTTTCCCACTGTTCTAACCGTGAAAAAGAGAAGGGAAGTATTACCCAAGATCAACCCAAGCCTCCGCCTCTCCTCAATGAACCCTCTCTGACACAAAGCATCAATAACCTACTCTATCTCTGGCTCACTCACACTATGACTGCTTTGCTTAAACATTGCCAAGTGGATAAGTACCCCGCAATCTGTGGCGTTCAGAAAGTCATCACTGGCCATGCTAACTTCTTTTAAATTCTTTTTCCTGCTACGAGCAATTGCTGTCAGTGATTTGCGACGAGCAGAATGTGCTGGGTCTGTCCATGTTCAGGGTAGATTTGAACCCATCCCTCCGTTCCTCAATATATTCCCCATTGTTCATTACAGAGCGTGACTGAGCTCGCGAAGAAGGGAAACCGAGCGGGCGCTTCCAAACTCCTCCTGGATCTGGTGATGGAGAGAGGCTCCGGGGCCCGGAAGGTGATGTGGGAATCCTTTGTGAAACTGCACCACCATTTACCGAAGCTGAGCAGAATATTGAATGAAATACGGGAGCGAGGTACGGTGTACAATACACTGTGTGTTACAGATGTAAATGCTGATGAGTTTACAGTATTACACAGAACAGACTTCATGCAGGTAAATCTGTTTGAACAGGTGACGGCCAGTTCGCCTACATGGAAACTGAGCGGGATTTCTCTGAAGTGCCCAAACATCTGAAAGGTAAGCGATGGAACGGAAATCTGAAAGTCTGTATTTCACACTGAGAGTCTGAATACGTCTCTGTAGAGGCCTGTTTAGAGACTGTCAGTCTGGGAGACAGGTTTTTGTTGTTATTTCACACTGAGAGCCTGAATACGTCTCTTTAGAGGCCTGTTTAGAGACTGTCAGTCTGGGAGACAGGTTTTTGTTGTTATTTCACACTGAGAGTCTGAATACGTCTCTTTAGAGGCCTGTTTAGAGACGGTCAGAGTCTGGGAGACAGGTTTTTGTTGTTATTTCACTCTGAGAGTCTGAATACGTATCTTTAGAGGCCTGTTTAGAGACTGTCAGAGTCTGGGAGACAGTTTTTGTTATTATTTCACACTGAGAGTCTGAATACGTCTCTTTAGAGGCCTGTTTAGAGACTGTCAGAGTCTGGGAGACAGGTTTTGTTGTTATTTCACACTGAGAGTCTGAATACATCTCTTTAGAGGCCTGTTTAGAGACTGTCAGAGTCTGGGAGACAGGTTTTTCTTGTTATTTCACACTGAGAGTCTGAATACGTGTCTGTAGAGGCCTGTTTAGAGACTGTCAGAGTCTGGGAGACAGGTTTTGTTGTTATTTCACACTGAGAGTCTGAATACATCTCTTTAGAGGCCTGTTTAGAGACTGTCAGAGTCTGGGAGACAGGTTTTTGTTGTTATTTCACTCTGAGAGTCTGAATACGTGTCTTTAGAGGCCTGTTTAGAGACTGTCAGAGTCTGGGAGACAGGTTTTTGTTGTTATTTCACTCTGAGAGTCTGAATACGGTTCTTTAGAGGCCTGTTTAGAGACTGTCAGAGTCTGGGAGACAGGTTTTTGTTGTTATTTCACTCTGAGAGTCTGAATACATCTCTTTAGAGGCCTGTTTAGTGACTGTTAGAGTCTGAGAGACAGGTTTTGTTGCTGTGGCTGGAGGACACGAAGCAATTTGCATTTGTCACAACACCTTTTCTGTGGGGCCGAGTATCTGGAGATTTGACAAAACTGAAGCCAAACCATTCCAATTGGAACATCCAACTCCAGCAAGGGAAATCTCGCACATCTGATCCAAAGTGGAGCCGAGATTTGTTGTTATTCCTCCATACGAACATGACATGGGAGCAGAATTCGGCCATTCAGCCATTCAGTCTGCTCCGCCATTCCATCATGGCTGATCCCCGATTCCACGCAACACCATACACCTGCCTTCTCGCCATATCCTTTGATGCCCTGACCGATCAGGAACTTCTGCCTTCATTACATCCATGGACTCGGCCTCCACTGCAGTCTGAGGCAGAGCCTTACAGACAGTCATAATTCTCTGGCTCAAAGAGTCCTCCTTACCTGTTGTAAAGGATCGCCCCTCAATTTTGAGGCCCTGGCCCCTAGTTCTGGATGCACCTGCCACAGGAAACATCCTTTCCACATCCACCCTATCTGGTCCTTTCAACATTCTGCAGGTTTAAAAGAGATTCCCTTGCATTCCTTAAAATTCCAGTGAGTACAGGCCCAAAGTTGCCAAAACACACCTCATATGTTAACTCCTTCATTCCCGGAATCATCCTCTTGAATCTCCTTGGGACTCTCTCTAATGACCACACATCTTTTCAGAGGTACTGAAAAGCTGTTGACAACACTCCTGCAGTGCAGCCTGACTATACAGTCCTGTAAAGGCTCAGCATTTATATTCGATTCTCTTTTTTGCCGCCTTTACCACAGACTCGACCTTTAATCTTCTGTGAGTTTTGCTCGAGGCTCCGATGTCCCTTTGAAGTCGCTCTGCACCTCTGATTCTTGGAACTTCTTCCTATTTAGTTAATAGTCTGCTCCTTTCACCAAAATGCATTATCATACATTTCCAACAATGAATTCCATCTGCCACCTTTTAGCCAATTTTTCCAATATGTCTCAGTCCTGTTGCAATTGCACTACCGACCCCTCCACCTGTCTCTGTATCATCCGCAAACTTTACCACAAATACATACATTCAATCATCTAAATCATTGATAAACAATCTGAAAGTCAGCGGTCCCAATACTGATCCGTGCGGAACACCACCGGACACTGGCAGCCAACCAGAAAAGGCCCCTTTTATTCCCACTCGCTGTCGGCTGCCTGTCAGCAATTCCGCTACACATACCAGTATCTTTCCTGTGACGCCATAGATTTTTATCTGGTTAAGCAGACTCCTGTGCGGCAGCTTATCAAATGCCTTCTGAAAATCCAAGTAAATGGCATCCACTGACTCCTTTGTCCACCCTGCTTCTTACTTCCAGGATGAATTCCAACAGAAACCATGCTAACTTATATTGTCATTAGTCTCCAAGTCCATCGAAACCTCAAACTTAATAAGAGACTCCAACTCTTTCCCAGTCGCTGAGGTTTGGCTAACTGGCCTATAATTTCCCTTCTTTTGTCTTCCTCCCTTCTTAAAGAGTAGAGTGACAATAGCAATCTTCCAGTCCTCCGGGACCATGCCAGAATCAAGTGATTCTTCAAAGATCATGACCAATCCATCCGTCATCCCTTCAGCGACCTCTCTCAGATCTCTGGGACGTAGTCCATCTGGCCCAGGTGACTTTGCACCTTAAGAGTTGCCGAGATGTTTTTCTTTTGTAATAGCAATGGCACTCACTCCTACTGCCTGTCACTCGCAGACCACTTCATGCTGCTAGCGTCTGGAACAGTGAAGATATATGCAGAGTGCACATTCTCCAGTGTTCCAGCATGGACTCTCACCTCTCTTTTAATCTTTATATAACTGAAAAAAGTGTTTATTATCCTGCTTTATATTATTGGCTTTTCTGCTCTCATATTTCATCTTTTCCTGCCTCTGTAATTCGCTTTATTCCATTGCGATACTGATACTGTAAGTTATGCCTCTCCCTCTCAATCTGTATTATGAATTCACTCATATTATGATCACTATCTCTTAATGGTTCTTTTACATTAAGCTCCCTCATCAGATCAGGGCTATTACACAACACCCAATCAAAGACGTCGTCTCAAGCACAAGCTGCTCTGAAACCCTATCTCGTGGGAATTCAATAAATTCCCTCTCTTGCAATCTGATTCCTGACGTTTGTTTGATTTTCTTATTCCCCGTGCACATTGAAGTCCTTCATTACAACTGCGTCATTGGCTTTAACACATGCCTTTTCCAACTCAACTTTGCAATCTCAACCCCACACATTCGCTATTTTCAGGCCAATATAGGATCCCCATAAAGCTTTTTTTTGAACTCTTACAGTTTCCTACCTCCACGCACAAAGCTTCAACATTCTCTAACCCTATGTCACCTCTTTCTGCAGATGTGATTCCACCTCGAACCAGCACAGCCACATCACCAACGCCTATGCCTTCCTGCCTGTCCTTTCGATAAGACGTAAATCTTCTAACGTTAAGCTCCCAGCTATGGTCTTCTTTCAGCCACGACTCAGTGATGCCCACGACATCATACCGACCAATCTCTAATTGCACCAAAAGTTCGTCCACCTTATTCTGAATGTTGAGTGCATTTAAATATAATGCGTTTAGTCCTGCATCTCCACCCTTTTGAATGTTGTCGATGTGGTACAATTTAACAGTTTGCTCCGTCTGTATTTGAACCCAGTCATTGGCTTGTCCACCCTAACATTCATGTTAAACCCATCATCTACTTGTAAAACTGCTGGTTCATCCACAGCTTTATCATCCTAGTTCCAGTCCCCCTGCCATTTCAGGTTAAAACACCTAACAGCCCCAGTAAATCTGCCCGTAAGAATATTGATCCTTATCGGATTAACGTGCAACCCGTGCCTTTTGTACAGGTCCTACCTACCCCGGAAGTGGTCCCAATTATCCAGAAAACTGAATTCCTGCCCCCTGCTCCAAATGCTCTGCCACACATTTCTCTGCCACCTCATTCTATTCCTATTGCCACTGTCGGGTGGCACAGGCAGCAATCCTGAGATCGCTACTTTTGAGTTCCTGCTCCTCAGCTTTTTTCCTAACCCCCTGTGTTCTGTTTTCCAGACCTCCTCCCTTTTCTCTTCCCTACGTTGTTGTTACCAATGTTTGTCACAACTTCTGGCTGCTCAGCCTCCCTTCTCAAGATATTGTGGACGCGTCCAGAAACATTTCGGACAATGGCACCTGAGAGGCAAAGTACCATCGGTGTCCACAGAATCGCCTGCCTGTCCTCCTGACTTTACAGTTCCCCATTACCACTGCCATCCTCTTCAGCTTCCTGCTCTTCCGCACATCATCGGGGAATTGCCTGGGTTCATGTACCAGCTCCTCGGAGAATTAGAGACTGTAGACCAGTGCGGGGTGTGTCACATCGTGACAAGCTCAGCCTGGAAAAGGAAACTGAAATTATGTTCCTTTTCTGTGGCTCAGTACTGACAGTTTAATCCTAAAGGAGTGTCAAGAACATGGGTTCCATTGTGAGAGAAGTAAAAGTCAGTAGAGCAATTAAATGCCCCCCTCACCCCACTGTTACCCTCTGCGGTGTTGCACAGTTCAGCAGAAGCTGAGCAGTGAAAGCAGTGAAACCAGCCGCTCCACACAACACTCTCCTCTCCAGAATCACGTGTGCACTTGTTGCTCGCTGGAACACCGGGGAATCTGCAAACTACCAACAGAGGGGAGAGTGGATACAGCGGATCTGAATCAGATCAGAAATGTTTCTGGGCCGTTGTTCAGTTTCAGACACTCTAATCTCTGATCTCCGAATTTCACCCAAACAATGTCTTTCACAAGAATTTTTTTATTTAAAGAAAATATGTTGCATGCTCCATGTTCATCAGGTCAGGCATTGACAACCTATTTCTGTCTGTCCTAAGATGTTCGAAGGAAACACATGGAGACTCTGCGGACACAAACTGAAACACTGAGAGTGAACACGATCCTGATGAGGGAGAAGGTGAAGGTTTTCCAGCTGGTTGATCGATACGCTGAGCTCACGGTCATTTCTACTGTTCGAGATCGGACACTGGTGGAACATGAGCTCCTGACAAGAGGCAGAGAACACGAGGAGTGGAGAGAAAAAGGTCTCCGTGGTAAGCTAGAAAAAATCCGGACTGATCAGTTATTCAAGAGGAGTTTTGTTCAGAAATTGAAAAGATCTATCTTTAGAAACAAATCAGGGATGTCCGCAGCAGTGGCCGGAGTCCCAGGGATCGGGAAAACAACAATGGTACAAAAGATTGTTTACGACTGGGCCGAGAGGAAGATATACCAACAATTCCAGTTTGTCTTCAGTTTCAAATTCCGGGATTTAAACACCATTAACTGCAGAATAAACCTGAAGGAACTGATTCTGGATCAGTATCCTTACTTTGGGAATATCCTGAGAGAGGTCTGGAAGAACCCAGAGGGATCGCTGTTTATATTTGATGGTTTGGATGAATTCAAGTACAGAATCGATTTTGCTGACAGTCGGAGAGATACAGAACCCAAGCACCAGTGTCCAGATCCCGAGTGGTGGTGCGAAGTGTCTGACATTGTGTACAGTTTAATCCAGGGCAAGCTGCTCCCAGGGTGTTCAGTGCTGGTGACCACCCGCCCCACTGCGTTACATTTATTGGAAAAGGCCGATATCAGTGTCTGGGCTGAAATCCTGGGATTTGTTGGTGAGGAACGGAAGGAATATTTTATCAGGTATTTTGAAGATCAGACGGTGGCCGAAGCTGTTTTCAATTATGTGAAGGAGAATGAGATCCTGTACACCATGAGCTACAACCCCTCCTACTGCTGGATCCTCGCTCTGGCACTGGGCCCCTTCTTCACACAAAGAGTCAGGGACCCACAGCGAGTTCCCAAGACCATCACCCAACTGTACTCCTACTATATTTACAACATCCTGAAAAACCATGGTCGTGAGATTGAGAACCCCCGTGATGTGTTACTCAGGGTTGGTCAGATGGCCTTCAGAGGAGTGTCCGAGAGGAAGATTGTGTTTACAGATGGAGATTTGAGCAAGTACAATCTGCAGCCTTCCCAGTTCCTGTCTGGGTTCCTGATGGAGCTTTTGGAGAGAGAGGATTCTGCCCAAAGCGTGGTCTACACATTCCCACACCTCACCATCCAAGAGTTTGTAGCTGCAGTCGCACAATTCCTGAATCCACATTCCGGGGATATCCTGAAATTCCTCACTGAAGCCCACAACACAACAGATGGGCGATTTGAGGTATTTCTCCGTTTTGTTGCTGGTCTCTCCTCCCCAATGACAGCTCGGGGCCTGGAGGAGTTTCTGGGTCCATTTCCTCATCAAACAACCTGCCGGGTGATTGACTGGGTGACGGAGGAGGTTAAACGCCAGAGTGGAAACACTTGGAGTGAAGCTGATAAAAGGAGCCTCCTGAACACATTGCACTACCTGTTTGAGTCTCAGAATCGTGGACTGGCTCAGGCCGCTCTGGGATCTGTGGAAAAACTTTCATTCCGTGGAATGACACTGACCCCGATGGACTGCGCGGTCCTGTCTCATGTCATCGGACTCTGTGATGCAATAAAACACCTCGACCTGCAGGACTGCCACATTCAGTGTGAAGGAATCCAGCAGCTGGGACCCGGGCTGCACAAGTGCCAGGAGTTGAGGTAACTTGGTTTGTCTTTCACTCCGAACTGTGAAACTGTTCCATTATGTTGTTTCAATGTAAAGGGATTTCGGTAAATTTGTAGTAAATCAGATTGTGAAGAATTGTGACAAATGCCCAGGGGATCAGTCAGTAATTCCCCAAGGACGGGAGGGTTATGTGGATCCTTGTGAAGGGATGTTGGAGACTTCATCAGATCAGTGAACAATGACCATTGGTTTAATGGTAGTAAATCACAGGAATGACCGTGTTTCTCGCTGCCTGTGACACGTCCCTTGACAATGTTCCTTCTCACTGTTACTGACACCCAGACCAACACTGACTGCAGCAGGTGGGTCAGAGATTCACACCCCCTTCCCGTTGAGGGACAAGAGACCGTCAGCAGACTGTCCCAGTGAGAAGGAAAGAAATACCATTGTGAGATTGTCCTCCCCTGCCCTTCCCCGTGTGTGACTTTGCTCACTTCCAGATACGCAAAGAGCGAGGGCGCATCTTCTCTGGGCCTCTGTTCAGACACAACACACACGTACAAAAAATTGTCTGCGTCCTCTCGTCTTGTAGGATTATCGTTTACACTTGGAATCCTCCTGTGGGACCTCTCATTCCAATCTCCCTTCCATTCTTTGGAATATAGCCACCATCCCCATTCCTCCTGTGGGCTCTCTATTACTCTTTCCTCATCCACCTGTGGGATGTCTTTTCCAAACCCCCCACCCTTCCTGTGAGATCTCTCCTCCCCATTCCTCTTCCTCCTGTGAGATCTCTCTTCCCTATCCCCTTCCTTCTATGCATTTCTCTTTCCCATCCCTTCCTGCTGTTGGAACTCTCTTCCCCATACCCTTTCCTCCTGTGGGATCTCTCCTCCCCATCCCCCATCCACCTGTGGGATCTCTCTTCCCCATCCCCCTTCCTCCTGTGGGATCTCCTCACCCCATCCCCCATCCACCTGTGGGATCTCTCTTCCCCATCTCCCTTTCCTCCTGTGGGATCTCTCTTCCCCATCCCCCATCCACCTGTGGGATCTCTCTTCCCCATCTCCCTTTCACCTCTGAGATCACTCTTCCCCATCCCCCTTCCTTCTATGGATTTCTCTTCCCCATCCCCCTTCCTCCTGTGGGATCTCTTTCCCCCATCGACTTCTTCCTGTCGGATCTCTCTTTGGCATGCCCCATTGTCCTGTGGAAATTCTCTTCCCCGACCCCCTTCCTCCTGTGGGAACTCTCTCCCACATCCCTCCTCCTTCTGGCCGATCTCTCAACCCCTTCCCCCTTCATCCTGTTTAATCTCTCTCTATATACCCCTTCCTCCTGTGGGATCTCTTTTCCCATGCCTCATCCTGCTGTGGGATCTCTCTTCCACACTCCCATGCCGCCTGTGGGATCTCTCTTCCCCATCCCCTTTTTCCTGTGGGATCTCTTCCTCCTTTGGGATATCTCTCCCCCATCCCCCTTCCTCCTTTGGGATCTCTCTTCCCCATCCCCATTCCCCTTTCACCTGTGGGAACTCTCCTCCCCATAGAATCATAAAATCATAGAACACTACAGCACAGAAAACAAGCCATTCGGTCCTTCTAGTCTGTACCAAAACCTTATTCCGCTAGTCCCATTGACCTGCACCCAGTCCATAACCCTCCAGTCCTCTCCCATCCATGTATCTATCCAATTTATTCTTAAAGCTGAAGAGTGAGTCCATATTTTCCTCATCAGATGGCAGCTCGTTCCACACTCTCACCACCCTCTGAGTGAAGAAGTTCCTCCTAATGCTCCCCCTAAACCTTTCCCCTTTCACGCTGAAGCCATGTCTTCTCATATTTATCTCTCCTAATCTATGTGGAAAGAGCCTATTCGCATTTACCCCGTCTATACACTCATAATTTTGTAAACCTCTATCAAATCTCCCCTCATTCTTCTATGATCCAAGGAATAAAGTCCTAACCTGCTCAATCCTTCCTTGTAACTCAACTCCTGAAGACCTGGCAACATCCTAGTAAATCTTCTCTGCACTTGTTCAACCTTACTGATATCCTTCCTATAGTTCAGTGACCAGAACTGCACACAATACTCCATATTTGGCCTTACCAATGTCCTGTACAACCTCACCATAACATTCCAACTCCTATACTCAACTTTGATTTATGAATGCCAGGATGCCAAAAGCCTTCTTTACAACCCTGTCTACCTGTGACGCCACTTTCTGGGAATTATGTATCTGAACTCCCAGGTCCCTTTGTTCCTCCGCACTCCTCAGTGCCCTACCATTTACTGTGTATGTCATACCTTGATTTGTCCTTCCAAAATGCAACACCTCACACTTGTCTGCATTAAAGTGGTGAATAGTGGTGTGCCTCAGGGATCTGTACTGGGTCCAATCTTGTTTGTCATATACATTAATGATCTGGATGATGGGGTGGTAAATTGGATTAGTAAGTATGCAGATAATACTAAGATAGGTGACATTGTGGATAATGAAGGTTTTCAAAGCTTGTTGTTCAGAGATTTAGGCCACTTAGAAGAGTGGGCTGAAAGATGGCAGATGGAGTTTAATGCTGATATGTGTGAGGTGATACATTTTGGTAGGAGTAATCCAAAAATGACATATATGGTAAATGGTAGGGCACTGAGGAATGCAGCAGAACAGAGTGATCAAGGGATAATGGTGCAGCGTTCCCTGAAGGTGGAATCTAATGTGGATAGGGTGCTGAAGAAAGCTTTTGGTATACTGGCCTTTATAAACCAGAGCATTGAGTATAGGAGATGGGATGTAATGTTAAAATTGTACAAGGCATTGGTGAGCCCAAATTTGGAGTATTGTGTCCTGTTCTGGCCACTGAATTATAGGAAAGATGTCAACAAAATAGAGAGAGTACAGAGTAAATTTACTAGAATGTTACCTGGGTTTCAGCACTTAATGAAAAGCTAGGTCTTTATTCTTTGGAGCATAGAAGGTTGAGGGGGGACTTGATAGAGGTATTTACAATTATGAGGGGGATAGATAGAGCTGACGTGGGTAGTCTTTTTTCCATTGAGAATAGGGGAGATTCGAACAAGAGGGAATGAGTTGAGAGTGAAAGGGCAAAAGTTTAGGGGTAACACAAGGGAGAACTTCTTTACTCAGAGAGTAGTAGCTGTGTGGAACGAGCTTCCAGTAGAAGTGGTAAAAGCGGGTTTGATTTTGTCATTTAAAAAAAATTGGATAGGTATATGGACAGGAAAGGAATGAGGGTTATGGGCTGAGTGCGGGTAGGTGGGATTAGGTGAGAATAAGCATTCGGCACAGACCAGAAAGGCCGAGATGGCCTGCTTCCCTGCTCTAATCGTTATCTGGTTATATGTCATATGTTATAAATTCCATCTGCCATTTTCTGGCCCATTTTTCCAGTTGGTCCACATCCCTCTGCAAGCTTTGAAAGCCTTCCTCGCTGTCCACAACGCCTCTATCTTAGTGTCATCAGCAAACCTGCTGATCCAATTTATCACATTATCATCCAGATCATTGATTTCGACAACAAAGAACAATGGTCCCAGCACAGATCCCTGAGACACACCACTAGTCACAGGCCTCCAGTCTGAGAAGCAATCATCCACTACCACTCTCTGTCTTCTCCCACACAGACAATTTGAATCCAGTTTACAATCTCTCCATGGATACCTCGTGTCTGAACCTTCTGAACTAACCTTTTATGTGGGACCTTGTCAAAGGCCTTACTAAAGTCCATGTAGACAACATCCACAGCCTTTCCTTCATATGTATTCTTGGTAACAACCTCGACAAACACTACAAGATTCATTAAACATGATCTAACATGAAAGCCATGTTGACTATCTTTTATCAGCCCTTGGCTGTCCAAATCCTTGCATATCCGAACTCTCAGAACACCTTCTGATAAATTACCTGTTATGGATGTCAGGTTCACTGGCCTGCAATGACCTGGTGTACTTTTGGAGCCTTTTTCAAACAACGGAACAACATGAGCTACCCTCCAATCCTACGGCACCGCACCCCTGTCTGAGGACATTTTAAATATTTCTGCCAGGGCCCCTGCAATTTCTACACCAGTCTCTCTCAAGGTCCGAGGGAATATCATGGCAGTTCCGGGGGATTAATCTACCTTTATTCACTGTAAGGCAGCAAGCAGCTTCTCCTCTTTAATCTCTATATGTTCCATGACACTACTGGTTGTTTCCCTTAATTCCATATCCGCTATGCCAGTTTCCTGAGTAAACACTGACGCAAAAAAACTGTTTAAGATCTCCCCCATCTCGTGAGGCTCCACACAGAGACGACCACTCTGATCTTCTAGGGGACCAATTTTGTCCTTTACTATCATTTTACTCTTAATATACTTGTAGAAACCCTTCGGGTTTACCTTCACATTATCCGCCAAAGCAACCTCATGTCTTCTTTTTGCCTTCCTGATTTCCTTCTTTAGTATTTGCTTACATTTTCTATACTCTTCAAGTACCTCATTTGTTCCTTGTTTCCTATAGCTGCTAAACACCTACTTAAGCAGATCGCCAATATCCCTTGAAAACCAAGGTTCCCTCTGCCTGTTAACTTTGCCTTTAATCCTGGCAGGAACATGCAAACTCTGCACTCTCAAAATTTCACCCTTGAAGGCGTTCCACTTACTGAACACATCCTTGCCAGAAAACAACTTATCCCAATCCACTCTTCCCAGATCCTCTCTCATTTCCACAAAATTGGCCCTTCTCCAATTCAGAACCTTAACTGGCGGACCAGTCCTATCCTTATCCATAATTATCTTGAAACTAATGACATCATGGTCACTGGACCCAAAATGTTCACCTACACATACTTCTGTCACCTGACCTGTCTGGTTACTTAATAGGAGATCAGGTACTGCACCCTCTCTCGTTGATACCTCAATATATTGATTTAGAAAACTTTCCTGACACATTTGACA
This sequence comes from Hypanus sabinus, assembly GCF_030144855.1. Taxonomy (NCBI): domain Eukaryota; kingdom Metazoa; phylum Chordata; class Chondrichthyes; order Myliobatiformes; family Dasyatidae; genus Hypanus; species Hypanus sabinus. The sequence goes on from NW_026780917.1 coordinate 505,250, forward strand.
AACTCCACGCCATCTAACCCTTTCTCAGAATGGGAGGCCCCGTCAATATGTGGAAAGTTAAAATCCCCTACAATTACGACTTTCTGTTTCTTACATCGGTGTGCTACCTCTCTACAGATTTGCTCCTCGAATTCTCTCTAACTACTGGGCGGTCTATAATACAACACTATTAGTGTGCTCACACCTTTCCCGTTCCTCAGCTCCACCCATATGGCCTCTGTAGACGAGCCCTGCGGGCTCTCCCGTCTACGCACAGCTGTGATATTCTCCCTGACTGGTAATGCCACTCCTCTCCCTTTCATCCCTCCCCCTATCACATCTGAAACAATGGAAACCCGGAACATGAAGCTGCCAGTCCTGACCCTCCTGCAAACCAAGTCTTACTAATAGCAATAATGTCGATATCATCGTGCCAATCCACGATCTAAACTCATCTGCCTTATCTGCAATACTCCTTGCATTGAAATAGATGCACCTGAGAACATTTCTATCACATACAAACCATTGATATCTGTCTGTAGAAGCAGTCCTCGCATGACCCTTATCCTCCACCACCTCACTATCTGCTCTAACACTCTGTTCCCACTCCCCCTTCCTTCCAACTATTGGATCTCTCCTCAGCATCCCCCAACCTCCAGTATGATCTTGCTTCCCCACCCACTTCCTCCTGTCTCGTCTCTCGTCCCCATGCCCCATCATCCTATGGGATCTCTATTCCCCATTCCAATTCCTTCTGTGGGATTTCTCTCCCCCATCCCTCTTCCTCCTGTGGGATCTCTCATCCCCATCCCCCTTCCTCTGGTGGTATCTCTCTCTCCCATCCCCCTTCCTGCTGTGGGATCTCTCTTCCCCATCCCCCTTCCTCCTGTGGGATCTCTCTTCCCCATCCCCCTTCCTCCTGTGGGATCTCTTCCCCAACCCCCTTCCTCCTGTGGGATCTCTCTTCCCCATCCCCCTTCCTCCTCTGGGATCTCTTCCCCAACCCCCTACCTCCTGTGGGATCTCTCTTCCCCATCCCTTTAGCTTGGGTGGGTCTATTTCGCTGTGTCCCATTGACATTTCTGCATTTCGGTCAGAAACACATTTCTCTCCATCAGGGAATGGGACAGTATATGTGGGGTTTAGAGGGTCACACTGACAGACGAAATTACCGACATTCGGTAAATACCCTGGAGCTGGGCAGTGAGGGACATTGACAGTGATGGGAACTCCGATCAGTGATTTACAGGACAGTTTAATGTTTCCTGAAATATCCGAGTGAGTGAAATTCCCCCAGACCCACGGTTTGAATCACTTTGTTTATCAATCTGTCTGTTTGCGTTTAGATTTGGGCGGAATGACCTGGGAGATTCAGGAGTGAAACTGGTGTCTGCGGCTCTGAGGAACCCGGAGTGTAAAATACAGATACTGTGGTAAGTACCAGACTGTGGGAGATTGTGTTTACAGTCACTGGGTGTCTGACACTGAGAATGAATGTGATCAGTTGACACATAGAAAACATACAGGACAATACAGGCCCTTCGGCCCACAAAGCTGTGCTGAACATGTTTCTACCTTAGAATTACCTCGGTTTTACCCATAGTGCTCTATATTTCTAAGCTCCATGTAACCATCCTGGAGTTTAAAGTTTTCGCCTCCAGCAGCCCATTCTTAAAACTATGCCCTCTCGTGCTAGCCATTTCAGCCCTGGGGAAAAGACCGACTATCTACACGATCAATGCCTCTCATTATCTTGTACACCTCTATCAAATCACCTCTCATCCTCCGTCACTCCAAGAGAAAAGGCCGAGTTCACTCAAACTGTTCTCATAAGGCATGCTCCCCAATCCAGGCAACATCCTTGTAAATCTCCTCTGCACCCTGTCTATGGTTTCCACATCCTTCCTGTAGTGATTGCTACCCCATTCCTCTTCTACCTGTGGGATCTTTCTTCCACATCCCCCTTCCTCCTGTGGGATCTCTCTTCCACATCCCCCTTCCTCCTGTGGGATCTCTCCTCCCCATCCCCCTTCCTCCAGTGGGATCTCTCTTCCCAATCCCCTTCCTCCTGTGGGATCTCTCTTCCCCATCCCCCTTCCTCCTGTGGGATCTCTCTTCCCCATCCCCCTTCCTCTTGTGCGATCTCTCCTCCCCATTCCCCTTCCTCCTGTGGGATCTCTCTTCCCCATCACCCTTCCACCTGAGGGATCTCTCCTCCCCATCCCCCTTCCAAAAGTAGGATCTCTCGTCCCCATCCCCCTTCCTCCTGTGGGATCTCTCCTCCCCATCCCCCTTTCTCCTGTGGGATCTCTCTTCACCATCCCCCTTCCTCCTGTGGGATCTCTCTTCCGCATCACACTTCCTGCTGTGGGATCTCTCTTCCCCATCCCCATTCCTCCTGTGGGACCTCTCCTCCCCATCCCCCTTCCTCCTGTGGGATCTCTCTTACCCATCCCCCTTCCTCATGTGGGATCTCCCTTTCCCATCGCCCTTCCTCCTGTGGGGTCTCCCTTCCCCGTCCCCCTTCCTCCTGTGGGGTCTCCCCTCCCCGTCCCCCTTCCTCCTGTGGGATCTCTCTTCCCCATCGCCCTTCCTCCTGAGGGATCTCCGCTCCCCGTCCACCTTCCTCCTGTGGGGTCTCCCCTCCCCGTCCACCTTCCTCCTGTGGGATCTCCCGTCCCCGTCCACCTTCCTCCTGTGGGGTCTCCCCTCCCCGTCCACCTTCCTCCTGTGGGTTCTCCCCTCCCCGTCCACCTTCCTCCTGTGGGATCTCCCGTCCCCGTCCACCTTCCGCCTGTGGGATCTCCCCTCCCCGTCCACCTTCCCCCTGTGGGATCTCCCCTCCCCGTCCCCCTTCCCCCGTGGGGTCTCTCGGACCCGTCCCCCTTCCTCCTGTGGGGTCTCTCCTCCCCGTCCCCCTTCCTCCTGTGGGGTCTCTCCTCCCCGTCCCCCTACCACCTGTGGGGTGTCTCCTCCCCGTCCCCCTTCCTCCTGTGGGATCTCTCCTCCCCGTCCCCCTTCCTCCTGAGGGATATCTCCTCCCCGTCCCCCTTCCTCCTGAGGGATCTCTCCTCCCCGTCCCCCTTCCTCCTGTGGGATCTCCCCTCCCCGTCCCCCTTCCTCCTGTGGGATCTCCTCCCCGTTCCCCTTCCTCCTGTGGGTTCTCTCCTCCCCGTCCCCCTTGCTGCTGTGGGATCTCTCTTCCCCATCCCCTTCCTCCTGTGGGATCTCTCTTCCCCATCCGCCTTCCTCCTGTGGGGTCTCTCCTCCCCGTCCCCCTTCCTCCTGAGGGATCTCTCCTCCCCGTCCCCCTTCCTCCTGTGGGGTCTCTCCTCCCCGTCCCCCTTCCTCCTGTGGGGTCTCTCCTCCCCATCCCGCTACCACCTGTGGGGTGTCTCCTCCCCGTCCCCCTTCCTCCTGTGGGATCTCTCCTCCCCATCCCCCTTCCTCCTGAGGGATATCTCCTCCCCGTCCCCCTTCCTCCTGAGGGATCTCTCCTCCCCGTCCCCCTTCCTCCTGTGGGATCTCCCCTCCCCGTCCCCCTTCCTCCTGTGGGATCCCCTCCCCGTTCCCCTTCCTCCTGAGAGATCTCTCCTCCCCGTCCCCCTTCCTCCTGTGGGATCTCCCCTCCCCGTCCCCCTTCCTGCTGTTGGATCTCTCCTCCCCGTCCCCCTTCCTCCTGAGGGATCTCTCCTCCCCGTCCCCCTTCCTCCTGTGGAGACTCTCCTCCCCGTCCCCCTTCCTCCTGTGGGGTCTCTCCTCCCCATCCCGCTACCACCTGTGGGGTGTCTCCTCCCCGTCCCCCTTCCTCCTGTGGGATCTCTCCTCCCCATCCCCCTTCCTCCTGAGGGATATCTCCTCCCCGTCCCCCTTCCTCCTGTGGGATCCCCTCCCCGTTCCCCTTCCTCCTGAGAGATCTCTCCTCCCCGTCCCCCTTCCTCCTGTGGGATCTCCCCTCCCCGTCCCCCTTCCTGCTGTGGGATCTCTCCTCCCCGTCCCCCTTCCTCCTGAGGGATCTCTCCTCCCCGTCCCCCTTCCTCCTGTGGAGACTCTCCTCCCCGTCCCCCTTCCTCCTGTGGGGTCTCTCCTCCCCATCCCGCTACCACCTGTGGGGTGTCTCCTCCCCGTCTCCCTTCCTCCTGAGAGATCTCTCCTCCCCGTCCCCCTTCCTCCTGTGGGATCTCCCCTCCCCGTCCCCCTTCCCCCGTGGGGTCTCTCGGACCCGTCCCCCTTCCTCCTGTGGGGTCTCTCCTCCCCGTCCCCCTTCCTCCTGTGGGGTCTCTCCTCCCCGTCCCCCTACCACCTGTGGGGTGTCTCCTCCCCGTCCCTCTTCCTCCTGTGGGATCTCTCCTCCCCGTCCCCCTTCCTCCTGAGGGATATCTCCTCCCCGTCCCCCTTCCTCCTGAGGGATCTCTCCTCCCCGTCCCCCTTCCTCCTGAGGGATCTCTCCTCCCCGTCCCCCTTCCTCCTGTGGAGACTCTCCTCCCCGTCCCCCTTCCTCCTGTGGGGTCTCTCCTCCCCATCCCGCTACCACCTGTGGGGTGTCTCCTCCCCGTCCCCCTTCCTCCTGTGGGATCTCTCCTCCCCATCCCCCTTCCTCCTGAGGGATATCTCCTCCCCGTCCCCCTTCCTCCTGTGGGATCCCCTCCCCGTTCCCCTTCCTCCTGAGAGATCTCTCCTCCCCGTCCCCCTTCCTCCTGTGGGATCTCCCCTCCCCGTCCCCCTTCCTGCTGTGGGATCTCTCCTCCCCGTCCCCCTTCCTCCTGAGGGATCTCTCCTCCCCGTCCCCCTTCCTCCTGTGGAGACTCTCCTCCCCGTCCCCCTTCCTCCTGTGGGGTCTCTCCTCCCCATCCCGCTACCACCTGTGGGGTGTCTCCTCCCCGTCTCCCTTCCTCCTGTGGGATCTCTCCTCCCCGTCCCCCTTCCTCCTGAGGGATCTCTCCTCCCCGTCCCCCTTCCTCCTGTGGAGTCTCTCCTCCCCGTCCCCCTTCCTCCTGTGGGGTCTCTCCTCCCCATCCCGCTACCACCTGTGGGGTGTCTCCTCCCCGTCCCCCTTCCTCCTGTGGGATCTCTCCTCCCCATCCCCCTTCCTCCTGAGGGATATCTCCTCCCCGTCCCCCTTCCTCCTGTGGGATCCCCTCCCCGTTCCCCTTCCTCCTGAGGGATCTCTCCTCCCCGTCCCCCTTCCTCCTGTGGGATCTCCCCTCCCTGTCCCCCTTGCTGCTGTGGGATCTCTCCTCCCCGTCCCCCTTCCTCCTGTGGGATCTCTCCTCCCCGTCCCCCTTCCTCCTGTGGGGTCTCCTCCCCCCGTCCCCCTTCCTGCTCTGGGATCTCTCTTCCCCATCCCCTTCCTCCTGTGGGATCTCTCTTCCCCATCCCCCTTCCTCCAAGATGCTATGGTTAAAGAGATAGAATTGCGATCACTATCTCCAAAATGCTGTCCCACTGAGAGATCTGACACCTGACCAGGTTTGTTGCCCAAAACCAGATCAAGTACAGCCTCTCCTCTTGTAGGCTTATGTAGATATTGCTTCAAGAAACCTTCCTGAACACACTTCACAAACTCCACCCCATCGACACCCCTCACTCTAGGGAGATGCTAATCAGTAGTTGGGAAATTAAAATCTCCCACTTCAACAACCCTGTTATTGTTACTCCTTTCCAGAATCGGTCTCCCTATCTGCTCCTCGATGTCCCTGTTACTGTTGGGGGTGGTCTATACAATACACCCAGTAGAGTTATTGACCCCTTCCTGTTCCTAACTTCCACCCACAGAGACTCACTCAGACACAGACAATCATTTATTTTATTCATCATACTCCTCGCATTAAAATAGACACATCTCAAACCATCGGACTGAGTGCCTCCCTTCTCTATCACCTGCGTATCCTCCCTTTCACACTGTCTCCAAATTCTCTCTATTTGTGAGCCGACCTTCCTCTCCTCCGTCACATCAATTTGGTTCCCTCCCCCCAGCAATTCTAGTTTAAACTCTCCCCAGTAGTCTTAGCAAACCTTGCTGTCCGTATATTAATATACGGGATTCAAGTGCAACCCGTCCTTTCTGTGCAGGTCACACCTGCTCCAAAAGAGGTCCCAATGATCCAGAAATCTGAATCCCTGCCTCCTGCTCCAATCCCTCAGTCACGCGTTTATCCTCCACCTCATCCTAATCTTATTCACACTGTCACGTGGGACAGACAGTAATTCCGAGATCACTACCTTTGAGGTCCTGCTTCTCAAATTACTTCCGAACACCCTGTAGTCTGTTTTCAGGACCTCTTCCCTTTTCCTACCAATGTCACTGGTACCAATATGTACCACGACCTCCAGTTGTTCTCCCTCCCACTGCAGGATATCTTGGACGTGATCAGGAACATGCTGGCCCTGGAAACTGGGAGGCAAACTACCATCCGAGTTTCTTTACTGCGTCCACAGAATCGTCTGTCTGACCCCCTAACTATAGTCCCCTATCTCTGCTGCCATCCTCTTCCTTTCTCCACTCTCCTGAGCCACAGGGCCAGACTGTGCCAGAGGTGTAGCTGTTGTTGCTCCCTCTCCAGCAGTACGCAAACCGGAGTAGTTATTGTCAAGGGGAACAGCCACTGGGGTATTCACTAGTACCTGCTTCTTGCCCTTCCCTCTCCTGACTGTGACCCAGTTCCTCGGTCTCCCGTGGCTCTGGTGTGACCACCTGCCTGTAACCCCTCTCTATCACCTCCTCGCTCTCCCTGACCAGACGAAAGTCATCGAGCTGCATCTCCAGTTCCCTAACTCGGTCCCTGAGGAGCTGCAGCTCGACACACCGGGTGCAGATGTTGCCGTCCGAAGGCTGGGAGTCTCCAGGATCTCCCACATCTAACACCGAGCACAGAAAACCAGCCTCACACACATACTCTCTGTCCGTATTGTAAACAGATAACCTACCTCACCTCGACCCTTTATCGCCGAAGCCCCATTGAGCCAAAGCCTTCCTACTCTGTCTCCCGCTCCTCTGACGCTCGCTCTGTAAATCTGTCTTCCTTTTAAACTCTTCTCGCTGTTCTCACTGGCCGACTTGCACAGTAGTGCTGAAGAAAAAAATCATTAGTAATTGTCTTACCGGGGATTTCTACCGTCTCCTGCCTCTCTGTGTCCTTCACCCTCACTCTCTCTCATCTCCAGACTGTGTGAGATTGTGTTTACAGTCACTGGGTGTCTGACACTGAACATTAATGTGATCAGTAATTGTGTTACTGATAAACACCGGGGATTTGTACCGTCTCCTGTCTCTCTGTGTCCTTCACCCTCACTCTCTCTCATCTCCAGGCTGGGGGATGTCGGTCTCACAGATTCTGGTGCCGAGGATCTCGTCTCCGCTCTCAGTACAAAACCATCACTGACGGGGCTGAACCTGAGATCAAACTCGCTGACAGACCGATCTGTCCCCTCTCTCCGCCGCCTCATACAGACCCTCCCGAGTCTGGAGTGGATCTGGTGAGTGTTTGTGTTAATGTTCAATGTGATAAAATATCAGCGGATCCGCGGGTTTTCTGGTGATCTTTGTCTGTGAGTGTTGTTGAAACATTAACCCCGGTCCCCTGTTACTGACACTGTTGTGTAATCTGTTTATTTCATCTTTATTCTCCCATCTGTTTCAGGCTGTGGGACAATCCGTTCAGTGAGACCGGGGAGAAGGAACTGAGATCTCGGCGGGGAGTCAGACCCGGACTGAGAGTGGATCTGAACATCTGAATGTGGGGAATCGGTTCAGTGAGACCGGGAGGAAGGAACTGAGATCTCGGCGGGGAGTCAGACCCGGACTGAGAGTGGATCTGAACATCTGAATGTGGGGAATCGGTTCAGTGAGACCGGGATGAAGGAACTGAGATCTCTGCAGGAACCCAGGCCCGGACTGACAGTGCATCTGTGATCCTGTGAACATCTGAATGTGTGAACATCCCCGCCCGCGGGATGGAGACATTTGGCCGACTCCCCGCCCTCCCCTTTAACTCCCGCCCTTACCTCAACAGTGATTTAACCCACCATGAGCAACAGAAAAGTCACTGTTGCAGACAGTGCAGAGAGCAACACTGTCATTATTCCTGACCCTATTAGACAGGGGAACACTTCAGTGTCGTCTGGGGTGAAGTACGTTTTGTATTTTTTTACTCTGCCATGGCAGAGTATTCAATTCTCCCTCCCTCTCTCCCTCCCTTCCTCTCTCCCTCCCTCCCTCTCTCTCCCCCTCTCTCCCCCTCTCTCCCCCTCTCCCCCTCTCCCCCTCTCTCCCCCTCTCTCCCCCCTCTCTCCCCCCCTCTTTTTCCGGGATATTATACATCATTTGCTGGCGTCAGGGAGCCGCTATCAATATGCGGGAGAGGTGGGATGTCCGACGCTTCACTTGAAATGGCCGCTGGGGAGGGAGTGACGGCTTTGGTAGAAGTGAGCACAAGAGAGGGAGGGACGCGTTGCTTTAAAATGGGCGAATCCTTGGTTAATGTGGCCGCCAGGGATGGAGTGAGACACTGACTTACAATGGCCACTGTCACACACAGAATCTATGGCGAAGGAACATGCGGTGCCCATGGATACAATCCCGGGATCGAGTGTGATATTGATTGTAATAACAGCATTTTAATTTGTGTTTTATATCATCTTCCATATTGTATATATGTTTTAATTCTAATAATTTTGTCATTGAATAAACTAATGTATATAAGATATTCACACATACACATATACAGGTGGGTTTTGGTGAGGAGGGTGAGGGGTTTGGGAGGAAGAGGAGTGACGGGACGAGGAGTGGACTGAAGAGACGGTGAGCGTGGCGAAGTCACTGACTCAATAGGGGACGGAAAGGGGAGGGGCGAAAGTTCCTGTCACAAACTGGTGGCCGACACGGAGAAGATAAAGACGGGGCGAGGAGTGAAACAACAGGAGGGGAGCGGGAGTGATGGGACGGGGAGAGAGGGGAAGTGATGGGACGGGGAGGGAGCGGGAGTGATGGGACGGGAGGGAGTGGTCTGATTGGATAGGATGGGGGGTGTGGGGAGTCACGTTTTCAATAGTCGGGGATGAATGGGTGGTGACATTTCCTTCGCAAATAAGACGAGCTGCAAAAAAGTGGGGCGTGGGCGGGAGAAAGGGGGAGCGGGAGTCGGGGACGCGGTCAGGGCTGACGGGTCGGGGAGTTCATTGTCTCAACGAGGGAGAGGGGAGCGACTCACTCAACGGACGGGGGAGAAGGGATTGGATGGGCAAGCGAAATCTCCCATCAGAAAATGTTCACCAAAATGTGGTGGACGGCGGGAGAAAGGGCAAGGGGCCAGAGAGGGGAAAGGGAGTCAGGAGTGACGGGGTGAGTAGAAGAGTGACTCACTGGGTAACAGAGAGAGAGAAAGAGGGCGGAGAGGTGAAGATTGGCATCGCAAAATGGCAGACCCAACCAGCGTACGATGCAAAGCGTCGAGATGGCGGGGAGAGGACAGCGAAGGGAGGGAGGGAAGGGGTTTGCGAGTGATGGGATGGGAAGGAGGGTCTGACACTGTCACCAAATGGCTGTCGGCAGAAGGTTAAATGGAGAGGCAGGAGATCGGGCACCGAGGGGAAGGAGAGGAGGGATGAGGAGATGAGTTTGAATAAACAGCGAGGGAAGTGAGTGGAAGGTGAGGAAAACGGTTTGCCCCATTCTATGATGCGGGGAGAGCGGTTGTCAATGGTAACCATCACAAAATGGCCGCCAGCCAGGGTGGGATGGGCGGTGATAGCGAGGGGACAGAGAGCGGTGTGTTTCAGGATTGACGGGAGCCGAGGGTGGGAGAGTAACAAGGGAGATGGAAATGGGGGTTCCCACGGAGGAGGAATGTGACTCCGGAAAGAGGCTAACACCGTTACCCTCCCCTCCTCAGTCTCGAAAGTCCTGCTTTGACTTTTCTTTCGGGCTGAGCCTCAGATCGCTCGGCCCGAATCGTTCAGGCTGTCCCGTGGAGTATAGAGGCCTGTCGTCACGAAACCGTCAAAGACAGGAGTGGGCGCCGGCTTGCCGGAGAAGATGGAGGCGAGGTCTGGCGGTGCGGGCTGGTTGGCGTGGATCACCACCATTTTCTGCAGGGCGGGGTAAGATTGAGGAGGGGAGGGGAGAAAGAGAAAGTAAGGAGAGGAGATGAGACCCACTACCCACTCCCTCAGCCTCTCTCTCCCTCGGTCCCCTCTCTCCATCTCTTCCCCCACCTTTCTCTCACCACACTATCCTCCTCTCCCCACACTTTCCTCTCTCCACTCCTCTCCCCACCCTATCGTCCTCTCTCCACCTTCCCCACCCTATCCTCTCTCCTCTCTCCACCCCTCTTCCCACCCTATCCTACTCTCTCCACCTCTCTGCCCACACTATCCTCCTCTCCCCACCACTCTCTCCACCCTATCGTCCTCTCTCCACCTTCCCAACCTTATCCTCCTCTCTCCACCCCTACCCACCCTATCCTCCTCTCCTTACCCCTCTCGCCACCCTAGCCTCCTCTCTCCCCTCCTCTCCCCACCCATCTTCCCACCCTATCTTCTCTCTCCACCGCTCTGCCCAACCTATCCTCTCCCCACCACTCTCTCCACCCTATCGTCCTCTCTCCAGCTTCCCCACCCTATCCTCTTCTCTCCACCCCTCACCCCACCCTATCCTCCTCTATCCACCCCTCTCTGCACCCTATCCCTTCTCTCCACCCCTCTCCCCGCCCTATCCTCCTCTCTCCACCCTACTCGCCACCCTTTTATTCCTTTTCGGCCCCATCTCCCTGAACTGCCTAGTCCATCAGCAATAACAGGAACGATTCTCTAATTCCCTATAAAGTAGGAAATTATAAATATTGTCTCGGATATATTCCCCCGTGGAAAAGACAGTGATGTGCCAGTTTGAACAATCGTTGTCAGACGAAAAATACAGATACTGGCAACAAATTATTCTGTTTTATGTCAACAGGCAATCACATGTGCGCTCAGAATGAAACCCGTCTGTCATGATATAGACTGTATCGATTATATCGATTAGGTCGGGACCGGGCGTGTTATTCTTTTCTGGCGTTCCCGGTGATGTGAACTTAGGCGATGTGGGGAATTATGAGGACAGAATACATTTTTTCTCCTGACGTTCCCGGCGATGTGAAATTGGGCGATGTGGAGAATTACATGAACGTTTTTTTCCCCTGTCGTTCCGGGCGAGATGAAATTGGGTTATTTGCAGAATTATGAGGATGCCAGGATGACTTACTGCCATTTACTGAATCTCGATGTGTGCGGAAATCCATGGGAATTACAAAAAATAATGTGGATAAATGTAATGTATGAGGAAAATTAAAAGCGAACTGCTACCAAAATAGGAATTTGCATAATATATTGGAAATGTTTCGTGTGCTGATTCTCGGGTCACCTGGAACACTCTTCACTTGTAAGTAGGGCAACCAGTCAGATTCAGAGATGGTCAGTTGATATTCTCAGCAAGTAACTTCTATCCCCCTGTCAGAGTCATGTTTCCATACTCCAACTTCGTCTCGACGTTATGAGGCAAAAATTTTTGTATCGCGTGCAACCTGTGCTCCTTGCTTAAGAAATACCGACTCGCAAGAGAGGAATGTTCACCATCTTGGCTTCTGACGTGGCTGTACTGTGACGGGGTTTGGATCACGTGGACTGGACGCTCCGTCACCAAGCTGCATCATTGAAACAATGACCTGTGCATTCATTCATACTGAGCAAGACGAATGATTTGCAAATATTGCAGATAACCTCTGTCTGGGTTTAGATGGTCGGCGCAATATTGTGGGCCGAAGGGCCTGAAATGCGCTGCAGATTTTTATGATTGACGGTCTGGGTGCAGGGAATATGTATCCTGTACCGTGCAGTCGAGGCCTAGGAGGCAAAATTTCAGAAGAATGAATACACTGTTCACGACGGATATCAGATGACATTCTTTACCGCTCGTGAATCATTGGAATCCGATAGCAGTGAATCTGAGGTTAACAGTAACTCAACCTTAGCCTTGATGTTTAGTGGAGGGCGATTAAGTTGAGGATGCCTGATTACGGATCATATTTTTTTAATGTCATTCCGTTCTCTTTCTCCAGTGAATTGAGTGGCGATTGTCATCCTGTCCCGGGGAAAGTGCGGCCTCTCCTTCTGCATCACGCGGTTCCTGGTGGCCATGGCAGCGGCGGATCTATTGGTCATTACCACTGAGGTCGTTTTGTATCAACTCAATTATCATTATTTTTCCGTTTGCTTCCTGAACGTCCTCTCTGTGTGCACTGTTCTCCATGTCCTGTCCCGCATTGCCGTGAACTGTTCCGTCTGGTTCACCGTCACTTTCACCTTCGATCGGTTTGTCGCCATTTGCTGTCAGAAACTGAAAACAAAGTACTGCACGGGGAGAACGGCGGCCGTGGTTCTAGCGCCATCTAGCGGTCGGTTCCGTCTGAAAACGGCCTTACATCACTTACAGAGAGATCATTAACAATGTACCATGGTTCTGTTATCCGAAGCCAAGTTACTTCACTGAACCGGCGTGGGTGGCGTATGACTGATGTGACATCGTGTTGACTCCATTTCTCCCATTCGGTGTAATTCTGCTGCTCAACGCTCTGACAGTCAGGCACATTTTAGTGGCCAGTCGGGTCCGTATGGGGCTGAGGGGTCAGAGCAAGGGGGGAAACAGCAGTGACCCGGAGATGGAGAGCCGGAAGAGGTCTGTGGTTTTGCTCTTCACCCTCTCCGGCAGCTTCATCCTCCTGTGGCTGACGAATGCTACAGAATTTATCTACTATCACATCACCGTGATAGGGACATAGGGGAATGACTCGGAAATTATTTTCGCCGGTGCCGGATATTTGTTCAGCGTCCATCCGAAGTACCCGGTGGGGATGACCCGATGTCATTGATCCGTGTGGAGTGGGTGGGGTGACCGGACATATATTGCTGCCGATGGAATTTACCCCTACATCCATTGATCCCGGTGTGGTTACTAACCATCCTTGTCTCCCGGTTGTGTGTCCCTACATCCATTGATCCCGGTGTGGTTACTAACCATCCTTGTCTCCCGGTTGTGTGTCCCTACATCCATTGATCCCGGTGTGGTTACTAACCATCCTTGTCTCCCGGTTGTGTGTCCCTACATCCATTGATCCCGGTGTGGTTACTAACCATCCTTGTCTCCCGGTTGTGTGTCCCTACATCCATTGAACCCGGTGTGGTTACTAACCATCCTTGTCTCCCGGTTGTGTGTCCCTACATCCATTGATCCCGGTGTGGTTACTAACCATCCTTGTCTCCCGGTTGTGTGTCCCTACATCCATTGATCCCGGTGTGGTTACTAACCATCCTTGTCTCCCGGTTGTGTGTCCCTACATCCATTGATCCCGGTGTGGTTACTAACCATCCTTGTCTCCCGGTTGTGTGTCCCTACATCCATTGATCCCGGTGTGGTTACTAACCATCCTTGTCTCCTGGTTGTGTGTCCCTACATCCATTGATCCCGGTGTGGTTACTAACCATCCTTGTCTCCCGGTTGTGTGTCCCTACATCCATTGCTCTTGGAGGATTTGACCTTTCATCAGTTGTTCCCGGTGGCCGTGACGCTCCATCCACTCCTCCCTGTGGATGTGACGCTTCATATACTGTTCCTGACAGAGGCTTGTCCTTGTTCATTTCATGTGATGTCAACTCGTAATGTCTGTCGCCATGGAGACGATCTGTAGTATCGGCCGTCAGTGACACTGAGCCCAATATACATCACTTTTCCTGCCGTCCGACTCTCTGTTACTTTGGTCGAAAGAGTAGCTTACATCCTTAGAATAAATTCTTAAATACACAAACGTTATTATTAACCCCTCTCGGCCGTCCGCTGGATTGCTAAATTTGCTTCCCAACCATTTGTTTCGACCTTCAAGCTGTTGTCTTCCTTCGGATCGCATCATTGGAGTCAGTCGGATCGAAGCGCCACGGACTTTGCTGCTCGCCTCACCTGCGTTTTCCGCCGCTGTGTCTCATGTCCGCCCATTGCATGCGCCACCGGCCTCAGGCTCCCGTCTATTTTCTACTTCGCTTTTTTCTGACTTCCGTCCCATTGATTCGGTGAAACGGCGCCCGACTGATCAGGCGCCTCCCATATCGGCAGCTTCCCGCTCGGGGCTTCCACAGCTCAGCCAATGCATCCAGTATCTGCAGACTCCAGCACCGACTGCTCAGACAACGCCTCCGGTATCTGCGGACTCCAGCACCGACTGCTCAGACAACGCCTCCCATATCGGCAGCTTCCCGCTCGAGGCTCCCACAGCTCAACCAACGCCTCCAGTATCTGCAGATTCCAGCACCGACTGCTCAGACAACGCCTCCAGTATCTGCAGACTCCAGCACCGACTGCTCAGACAACGCCTCCCATATCGGCAGCTTCCCGCTCGAGGCTCCCACAGCTCAACCAACGCCTCCAGTATCTGCAGACTCCAGCACCGACTGCTCAGACAACGCCTCCGGTATCTGCGGACTCCAGCACGGACTGCTCAGACAACGCCTCCAGTATCTGCAGACTCCAGCACCGACTGCTCAGACAACGCCTCCGGTATCTGCGGACTCCAGCACGGACTGCTCAGACAACGCCTCCAGTATCTGCAGACTCCAGCACCGACTGCTCAGACAACGCCTCCAGTATCTGCAGACTCCGGCGCCGACTGCTCAGACAACGCCTCCAGTATCTGCAGACTCCGGCACCGACTGCTCAGACAACGCCTCCAGTATCTGCAGACACCGGCACCGACTGCTCAGACAACGCCTCCAGTATCTGCAGACTCCAGCACCGACTGCTCAGACAACGCCTCCAGTATCTGCAGACTCCAGCACCGACTGCTCAGACAACGCCTCCAGTATCTGCAGACTCCAGCACCGACTGCTCAGACAACGCCTCCAGTATCTGCAGACTCCAGCACCGACTGCTCAGACAACGCCTCCAGTATCTGCAGACTCCGGAACCGACTGCTCAGACAACGCTTCCCATGAGAGTGGCGGACCGTAGTTATTGACTTCCTGCTGCTTCTGGATCGTGTGTTCATGCCGGCGGACAATCTCCTTTCTTCAAACATACTCTGACGTCAATCGACGTTTCACTCATCGATTCAGGAAAGGTTGAGGAGTTTGATCTAAAAGGAGAACAGCGGAGAAGATTCAGCGGTGATCGATAAGATTAATCAGAAACCGCAACATAACGAGCCACGAAGGGCCACAAAGCGAGAGAGATCAGAATCTAAGTACATCGTGCAACAGCGTCGTCTTCAGGCGGGGGGGGGGGGAGCTCGGAGCAACTGGTTCGATGAGTGAACAGGGGCTGTGGACGAGAATTGGGGTCCAACGGGCACTGATATCTGAACTGTTCCATTCTCCTGATGACACACCTCTGCATCAGCTCCACTGCAATCACATCCTTGACCGATAGGGGGCAGAAAATTGCCAGATGCTCATCGGGCAAATATTATATATTTCTGTACTTTGACATTTCCCGTCAGTGAAGTCAGGTATGAAACACCACATTATCAATCCGCATCACTACCGTCACAGATATTTGGAATTCCATTACCATGTCCTTCTCAGCAAGGCAGCGTCCATTATTCAGGGCCTCCAGCACCCAGAGGATACCCTTTTCTCATTGTTACCATCAGGGAGGAGGTACAGAAGCCTGAAGGAACACACTCAGTGATTCAGGAACAGTTTCTTTCCCTCTGCCATCCGATTCCTAAATGACCAATCTTTGGACAATACCTCAGTATTTTTTAGTATACAGTATTTCTGATTTTGCACGTTTTTCAAAACCTATTCCATAAACGTAACTGTTTTACTTGCTTATTTACTATTATTGTTTTATTTATTATTATTATTATTATTATTATTATTATTATTATTATTATTATTATTATTATTATTATTATTATTATTATTATTATTATTATTATTATTATTATTATTATTATTATTATTATTATTATATTCTCTGCTATATTATGTATTGCATTGAACTGCTGCTGCTAAGTTAACAAATTTCACGTCCCCTGCCGCTGATAATAATCCTGATTCTGATTCTGATCGGCACGCACGAGAACCCCGTCAGTCTCTGTGAATATTCCAGCACTTCTCACCCATGGACGATCATCACCACACACCTCAATATTGATCCCGACCTTCCGTTCAGTACCCATCTAGTGAAATTAATCCCGTAACCCACGACCCATTGATATATTACTGCAACGAGTATCTCGTCACAGTGGAAGTCTTTCCTTGTGTGCCACTCAGTTCAGATCACTCAACACATAAGCACTTCGTCACGAGCAAACTACAGAATATGGGATACGGTGCAGTATTCCCAATGGAAATGCTGGTCAGTTCGTCAAATATGTAAATCCGACCACCTTCCTCACTATCAACAACGCTACCAATTAGTTGTCATTGTTGGTACTAATGTAATAAATGCAGACTCTCTGTCGGTTTAAGCATTTTCACCAGTTCGGGGGTCGTGTGTACGGAGATTGAATTACTCTGCTTCACGTGACGGGCTGCACCAGTGCTGGAGGGACACAGCCGGTCAGGCAGCATCTATGGAAATGAAAAAGCGGTTGACGTTGCGGGCGCGAACCCAGGAAAGAGCTGGAGAACAAATGGAAGAAGATGGCTGAATAAGAATGTTTGGGTAACGGGAGGAGGTCAAGCCGGAAGCTGCTAGGTGAAGTCACGTGATTGGAGTAGGGTGACCAAGTAAGAGGCTGGGAGGGAATTAGCGGAATAGACACAGTGCTTGAGAAGAAGGAAAATAATAGGAGAGGAGAGTGGACCGTGGGAGAAAGGGAAGGAGGGGAGGCACCGGGGGAGAGTAAAGACAGACGAGGAGAAGATTAAGAGTCCAGAGTGGAGAAGTAAAGAAGAGGGAAGGGGGAGATGGAAATACCGGAAGATGGGGATACCCATGTCCATGCCATAAGATGGAGGTTACTTTGACGGAATAAAAGGAGTTACCCCTCCAATCTGACAGTGGCCAATCGGGGCAGAAGAGGAGGCCATGGGTATGTCGCACCGGGAATGGGGATAGAAACGGAAACGGCTGGCCGCTGGAAAACTTTGTCGATGCAGCTGAGGAGTTCGACGATGCGTTCATGAATCAGGAAAAGGGTCCCGGTCAGAGCGTCGACATATTTCCAGAGATGCCGCCTGACCTGTTGAGTTCCTCCTGCATCTTGTGTGTGTTGCTATTCATTGGATGAACGGTTTGGTACGTTGGCTGTCTTCGTAAGCTTGGAAGCGACATTAGTTTAAGGCCCCTTCACAATGTTACAGAGCGACATACAAACAAAAACTTATTCTGTTTTACATAATTCTATTGTAAGATCTGTCACCGGAACAATTCTCAGAGTGAAACAGAGCAGCCGATGACAATACAGCATTGGACTATGATGTCCACGCCCATGGGGCCAAGGAATGGACAGGATCTACGATAACTAAACCGAGAGGCGAGCCTGGGAGTGTTTCACAACTTTCACTGACTTCTCCAATCGTCATTTCTTTGTCAGAGATTTTGCAATTTCGTGTCATGCAATCCATATCTCATCGGAATTGGGATTTTAATTGAATGACATCATGTTTATTTCTACCCCAGCTTTTGGAAATCACGTCAGCCTTGTGCAGTACTGAATATTCAGTGTGCTGGCGCGAGTATAAATGAATGACCGTGGAGATTTATCAGCTCAGAGTTTATTCAGCGAGATACCGGGCAGCTGGAAGACAGGCTGGATATCAAACAGCATGCTTGAAACATTTTACCGTGTGAGAAAAATATACTTCTTGATCATGGCCGTTATTGGTGTTCCTGGTAAGAACAGAGGCGGAGCGAAGTTTACAGTTTAGTGTCCGCGGTCTTTGGACGCGTTCGCTTACCGACAGCGTTGTGATGACCGCGAGTGCGGTGCAGACATCGCGACAAATCCCTGTGTTCGTTCAGAGACTCCCTCGCAGTTTAACCCGTGGGCTCGACGGAATGTAAAGCGGCAGTTGAAACAGATGTAGAGGGGAAGATCGAACAGTTAGATTCATTTTGTGGATTCATAGCAGGCAGTTCTGATTTATCAACGCAAAGCCGCTGTCAAAGTAAACTCCGATAATCCAGCGCGCTCGGCACCTTTACGGGCTGGTTGGTATTATTCCGTGTCAATAGCGTAAGATGTTTACATTCAGATTTATCATACTGCGCTGCGTTTGAAGAAATCGCTTCAAGTCTGAAGGGAAGGTGGGGAGCGGATAGCCGCTGATATTCAGGGGAGAACGCGAGACATCACTTGTGAGTAAGTCACCGAACCATCGTGAGATTCCAAAATTCAAGTGAGGGTCTGTTAGAGGTTCAGTACACCAGGGCTCGTTTCCGTGTCCTGCGATACGTGTAGTGAAGAGGGAGTGCAGAGCCAATCCAGCAGTGTCGGTTGGAGGTCGGACGGGGTAAGATACATGTGATACTCCGCTCTGGAACAATGAGTGCAGAGCCAATCCAGCAGTGTCTGTTGGAGGTCGGACGGGGTAAGGTACATGTGATACTCCGCTCTGGAACAATGAGCTTGGCAGCATTTGGAATAATACGGCATTAATTTTGGACCATCCACTAAATGATGCAAATATTTTGAAAAAAAAAGCACATACATTGGCTTTCTTTTGGAAATTGGATAGTTTAAGCACTAATGTTTAAAATACATGCTAAATCTTTAAAATCGGGAAAGAGAACTTTCTGATTGCAATCGACCACGGTCAAGCTAGTTGCAGAATTTTAAAGAAGCGAACTGAGAGTGGTCTCTGTTCGCGGATGGCATAAAGGAGCTGAGGTGAAGTCATGCGAACGGGAGACAGAAGCGGCGGGAGCGGGGCTCGGCTCTGAGGGGCGATTCCAGGACGTATCTGATAGAAACGCACCAAACATCGTCGCCGAGAAATTGCCGAGCTTTCCAAGCTTTGTATATGTCAAAAACCTGATCGTGGACGTTTGGAATTATTTCTCTAAACCAAAGCATATACGCCAATTCGTTGACAATGCATCCTTCCCAAACCCTGCTCCTTCTCCTGGACCGAGTACTGTTACCATTCAGCCGGCAGGCATGCAGTTGTAAGAGGAATCTGCGATTCCCGCTTTACAGTTTTTGAACTCCGGAAATGCATTGCCAGCAAACTTTGATTGCTCTGAATTTTCTGCACATCTCTGTTCTGAGAACCGTGGTGCGGCGTGACAGTAATTCACTCATTATTTTTTCTGCTGTTCCCCCAGTTAATTTAGTGGCGATTGTGATCCTGTCCCGGGGAAAGTGCGGCCTCTCCTCCTGCACCACTCGCTACCTGGTGGCCATGGCAACGGCGGATCTACTAACCATTATCTTTCAGGTCATATTGTGGCGGATCAGTTATTATTACTTCCCCGGTTCTTTTCTGGAGATGACCCCCGTATGCAGTTCCATCTCTGTCCCAGCAAGGGCAGCCACAGACTGTTCTGTCTGGTTCACCGTCACCTTTACGTTTGATCGGTTTGTCGCCATCTGTTGCCAAAAGCTGAAAGCAAAATTTTGCACCGGGAAAACTGCGGCAGTAGTTCTGACAACAACCGGCGTTTTTTTCTGTTTTAAAAATGTGCCCTACTTCTTTATGTATCGACCTCTGAAAGTAATTGATAATATACGCTGGGACTGCATTCGTAAATCGAGCTACTATACGGATCCCGGGTGGGTGGGATACAGCTGGCTTTCTACCGTTCTAGCGCCATTATTCCCGTTTGTTTTAATACTACTGCTCAACGCTCTGACAGTCAGACACATTTTGGTGACTAGTCGCGTCCGTAAGGGGTTGAGGGGTCAGAGCAAGGCGGAGAACCGCAGTGACCCGGAGATGGAGAGCAGGAGGAGGTCTGTGATCTTACTTCTCACCATCTCCGGGAGCTTCATCATCCTGTGGTCAGTAAAAGTTGCCGAATTCCTTTATTACACCATCGCCGGATTGGATCAGAATAGTTACAACGAATCGGAATATATATTTCAACATACCGGATACATGCTGATGATATTAAGTTGCTGCACAAACACGTTTATTTACGGGGTAACTCAGTCCAAGTTCAGAGAGCAGTTCATCAGCGCAGCGAAATATCCGCTCGTGTCAATTATTCAACTGATTAACAAACAAAATATCTAAGTTCTTCTCAGAGGCTGGGGCAGTTTCTGTTTTCAATCTCGACACATCGGAGAACGAGGCAGCTGCGAGAGTGGTTGAGAGCCCGAGCGAGACCCAGATCCGGAACAGGCTCTTCGGCAACTGCAGCCGGCGGCTTCCACCTCCCACCGATCATTAAACTTAAACCACCTTCTGTTTGTATGTTTCACCACATTCCCGCTGCCGTTACCGCCACACGTCTATCGATAACAAATCCCGCCCTCCACCTCCGACCGGTCATTAAACTCAATCCACCTTCTGTTTGTATGTTTCACCACATTCCCGCTGCCGTTACCGCCACACGTCTATCGATAACAAATCCCGCCCTCCACCTCCGACCGGTCATTAAACTCAATCCACCTTCTGTTTGTATGTTTCACCACATTCCCGCTGCCGTTACCGCCACACGTCTATCGATAACAAATCCCGCCCTCCACCTCCGACCGGTCATTAATCTCAAACCACCTTCTGTTTGTATGTTTCACCACATTCCCGCTGCCGTTACCGCCACACGTCTATCAGCAACAAATCCCGCCCTCCGGTGTCAATACTCACCGGTCCAGTGATCGACAAAGCCGTTGCTTCCCGGTGACGGAGAGGAACGGGATCACCGAGCGGAAACACTGCCGGCACAAGCAGAACGGGCGGAATTCACACTGGGCGCACTGGAGACCAGCTCGGGACCGCTCCGTGCTCGCTGTGAGTAGACAACACCGCAGTGAGATTTAACTGTTCGAATCCAACATCGGATCGGCACGTCCGCCAACACGCTTTGAGCAGACAAAGTCCACGTGCACAAGCATCCTAAGATCAACTGTCTAGGTAACCTGCATCCAGCGAGTTTGTCAATTTCCTGATGCGTTCACCTGCACAGAGGGTGTCTGCAGAAGGTCCGATTATCATTAAAGTTGAGTTACATTACTTTGTGTGGAAAACACGTTTCCTTCTCATTTCTCTGGATGTTTGGCGGGGATGGGGGAAGGATAGGCATCCGTAAGTCTTGTGAGATCATGGATTTGCACCTTTGGAAAGTTTCCAGGTCTCAGGCCTGGGCAGGATTGTATGGAAGACCGGCAGTTGCCCATGCTGCAAGTCTCCCCTCTCCACGCCTCCGATGTTGCCCAAGGGAAGGGCAAGGGGCCGATACAGCTTGTCACCGGTGTCGTGTGGTGAAGCGCCTTGCTCAAAGACACAAAACGCTGCCTCAACTGAGACTCGAACTAGTGAGCTTCTGATCAGTAGTCCAAGGCCTTAAACACTTGGCCACGCGCCTGCACGGGAGGAAGAGTAAAATAAGACCTGTAATGACTTCTGAATTGCCAAAAGCTTTCCGTCTATTCTAGTGCTGTTTAGTGTTGTGGCGTTTTGGACAATTACATAAATATTGTTGTGTCGGCCTAATTGTTTAATATTATTGTGTAGTGACTTTAAGGTGGAGACAGTTGTGGATATTACTGTCGGTACCATACATACACTGTTCATACCATCGTCTATCCATTTTCTCCTTGAAGTCATATTATTTCTATTGTTTTCACATCTGGATTTCAGAATGTTGTGCATGTTTGGAATTGGTCCATGAAGGAAGTTGTTCTTGCTGGTGTGTCCTGTAATATTCCATCAAGAATGTTACTATGGATATGTAATAATAGATCTGTCCTCGTATCAATATGTACTCCGGCTGTCAGACTGAATGAGGATTGTATTGATAGTAATGGACCGTATCCTTCATGAGTTTGTGTTTCAAAGCAAGTTTTTGGTGAATGATGCTTGCCACTTGGTTCTGACTGTGTGTGTAACCGGATTGAACTAAATTGTTGCAAGATCCCGGAATGTGCTGGATAGTTTCTGGATTCTCCTGGCATTTTCTCCTTTTGTCCTCTTGCTGGTCTTTAACTGTGTGATTTCATATTTTTTTGTGTTAACACTGATCGTACTTTGCAGCAGATGGAATGGAATCTCCACAAACACCCTGTTTTTGGATGTGTGCAACTCACTCACATTCCTCTTCCCTCCCCTCTCCACAGTGCTCTCGACTACTTCGTTTCTCCCTTCTACCCTACACCTCACCATTTTCCCAGCCCACTCCAACCCGTCAGCACACCCTCCTATCTCTCATCCTCTCTTATTCTCCTCTCACTGATGTCCTTCTCCTACCCCTGTCACACTCATCTCAACCCCATTTTCCCTCACTCTCACTTCCCATGTCCCCTTTCAGCCTACAACCCTGCTCAATTCGGTTCAATTCAATTTTAATTTAACTGTCATTTATCCATATATGAACACGCTTTAATACAGACAGACAAGACAGCGTTACTACGGGGTCAAGGTGCGAAGACACGTCACCAACACTCACTCACAGTGAGCACACACAAGATCATGACGACGTAATAACAGTCCCGACACCCACCCTCCCAATCTACCCCCCACCCCGGTGACGCCGTGGCTGCATGTATACCTCATCACTCCCACACAGAACATCAGTACAAAACAACAACGCAGTACATACGTAGTTTAACACTGGACATCCCAGCCCACCGATATCATCTCCCGACGCTCCCCGACCACCGCTTGGGCGACACCGCGGCTTTATGACGCAGTTCCGCTCCCGACCACTGACTTCGACAATGTCCAAGGAGTGAAAAGGAGAACCGGAAGTTTGGGAAATCGATTATCATACCCAACAGACACACACAGTGAGCACACACAAGGACACATTCACGCAATAAAAATCTCGAGGCCCACCTCACCTCTCGAACACAACCACTTCCCCTCGATGAGGGATTGGAGACTGGGTCTATGGAGAGAGAAACGGAAGGATGGGGTGAATCGAAGAGTAAATGAAGTCTGCGGTGAGAGAGACTGACGCAGACATAGTGGGGAATATGAGAAAGACTAGGAGAGAACAGAAAGGGGTCAGAAGAGACTTTGGAAAGAGTAAGACGAAGCGGGTGTAGATACTAGTGGAAAGGCAGACAGGCAGAGAGAGTCGAAGGGAGAGACACGGGAACAGAGATTCGGACGCGAGAGAGAGCCCGGGGAGAACTCGTTACGGAGAGAGATTGTGGGAGAGACGGAGTGGTCCGGGAGAGAATGTCTAGAGGGAGCGAGAGAGAGGGAGAGACTAGGAGGAAGAACATCTGGAAGAAAGTGACTGACTGACTGGATTGCTGAGGAGAGTGGTGCGGGATATGACAACAAGAGAGAGACTGGTGGGGTAGAGATAAAAACGTGAGAAGTTTGAAAGGGACCTTGGATGCGGTGAGTGGCCATGGTGAGCAAATAGATCGGGGTGGGTAAAGCTCGTAGATGTGGTTTGGGGAGAGAGATCGGAGTTGGGATGGAAATTCGGTTGGGCAGAGACCAGGATGAGGAGCGAGATTGGGGTACAGAGAGACGGAGAGAGCGGTTGATACCTATGAGAGAGATTGGGAGGGGGAAGCGACCGGAGTAAAGAGAGCCTGGAGGAAAGTGAGATGGAGGGGGATACGTAGCGATTGAAAATGTGCGAGAAAGAGAGAGACGAGGTTGGAGAGACGGGAAAGAGAAACTGAGGGAGTTAGAGATTGGTGGGAAGGGGAAGAGACTGGAGGTTAGAGAAGGACAGTTGGGTGGAGAGACACACGGGGGTTTATAGTCTGAGGGACAGAAAAACGGCAGAGATTGACGGGGGAGTGAAAACAGGCTGGAGAGAGGCGGTGCCAGAAACGACGGAGATATGGTAGTGGGAAAATGTTATGAGAGAGAGAGAGACCGGAAGTGTGAAAGTGGGTAGAGAGACACTGGGCAGAGAGACGGGAGAAAGGTTGGGTAGAGAGAGTAGGAAAAGAGAGAGAGAGAGAGAGAGAGAGAGAGAGAGAGAGAGAGAGAGAGAGAGAGAGAGAGAGAGAGAGAGAGAGAGACGAGGAGATAGTAGGGTCGAGAGAGAAACTGGAGGATAGAGAGATAGAGAGACTGGGGGAGAAGGAGAACGGGTAGAGCGAGTGGGTAGGGAGAGACGATGCGAGGGGGGCTGAGGGGATAGAGAGAGTAGGGGAGAGACACTGTGGGTTCCGAGAGATGCTGAGAGATATGAAGAGAGAGGGCCAGGGAGGCTCCAAGGCGAATGGGGTGGTGCGAGGAATACTAGGAGAACAGACAGGGAGAGAGACATTTTGAGGATAGACAGATTGGGGAGAAAGAGATTGGAGGAGAAAGACGACATATGTGTGCCAGTTCGGTAAGGGACACAGATATTTTGGGCTGAAAGAGAGACTAAGGTGTAGAGGGGATGACTGTTTATTGAGACAAACTGGGTAAGAAGAGACTTTGGGAAAGAGAATGAAGAACGGGAGAGACGAGTGGAGGGACACTGGGGAGAGAGAGAGACAGGGGAGAAGGCGGGTGAGAAAGACGAGGGACAAAGTGTAGGGGAAGATAAGATGTGAAGAGAGAGAGAGCGCTGGTGGCGAAAGAGAAGGGGGATACTAGGAAGAAACGAAAGGGAGTGATAAGGAAGAGAGCGAGAAAGAGCGGGAGAGTTAGAGACTGGACGAAGAGATTGGGAGAGAGAGAGAGGATACGGGTGACAATGTCTGGAGTGCTGAGGAGAGAGAAAGTGGGCAGTGAGAGTGAGAATAGAGTGACTGCTGGGGTAGAGAGAGTTGAGGTTTGAGAGAAAGAGCAGGGGGAGAGAGAGAGTGGACGAAATGGAAGAGAGGTCGGGGTGAGCTGAGGGATCTGGAATGGGCGGAGATATGGCGAGAAATATCGGAGCGTGGAGGGAAATTGGGTTCAGGTAGGAAGTGGAAGGAAAAAGTGGCGAGAGAAAGAGAGAGAGAGAGAGAGAGAGAGAGAGAGAGAGAGAGAGAGAGAGAGAGAGAGAGAGAGAGAGAGAGAGAGAGAGAGAGAGAGAGAGAGAGAGAGAGAGAGGAGTGCTGCAGAGAAGGACTTGGGGGAGAGAAATAAGAGAAAGAGACGGGGTGAGAAGATATCGCTGGTAGGTTTGCAAGCATGGTTCGGGAGGGTGTAAACTAATTGGCAAAGGAGATGGGAACAAGGGGAGAGAGACAGAGGGGTGTAAAATGTGGGTAGAAGCAAAAAGTAGTAAGGTGAAAAGTAAAAGTGGCAGGCAAATCCAGGGCAAAAAGCGAAAAGGGCCACTTTTCAACATAATTGTATAAGGGCAAAGCGTGTTGTAAAACAAGCCTGAAGGCTTCTTGCGTCAGTAAGAGGAACATTCGTAACAAGGTGGATGAATTGAATGTCCAGATAGTTATTAATGAATATGATATAGTTGGGATCTCAGAGACATGGCTCCAGGGTGACCAAGGATGGGAGCTCAACATACTGGGATATTCAATATTCAGGAGGGATAGACAAGACAGAAAATGAGGTGGGGTAGCATTGCTGGTTAGAGAGTAGATTAAAGCAATAGAAAGGAAGGACATTAGCCTGGAGGATGTGGAATCGATATGGGTAGAAAGTGGCAGAAAACACTGGTGGGAGTTCTCTATAGGCCACCTAAGTGAGTTTGGGGTTTGGGGATGGCATTAAACAGGAAATTAGAAATGCATGCAATAAAGGAACAGTAGTTATAATGGGTGACTTCAATCTACATATAGATTGGGTGAACCAAATTGGTAAGGGTGCTGAGGAAGAGGATTTCTTGGAATGTAAGCGGGATGGTTTTCTGAACCAACATGTCGAGGAATCAACTAGAAATCAGGCCATTCTAGATTGGGTATTGAGCAATGAGGAAGGGTTAGTTAGCAATCTTGTTTTGCGAGGCCCCTTGGGTAAGAGTGACCATAATATGGTGAAATTCTTCATTAAGATGGAAGTGACATAGTTAATTCATAAACAAAGGTTCTGAACTTAAAGAAGGGTAACTTTGAATGTATGAGTCGTGAATTAGCTAAGATGGACTGGCAAATGATTCTTAAAGGGTTGACGGTGGATATGCAATGGCAAGCATTTAAAGATTGCGTGGATGAGCTACAACAATTGTTCATCCCAGTTTGGCAAAAGAATAAACCAGGGAAGGTAGTGGCTGACAACGGGAATTAGGGATAGTATCAAGTCCAAAGAAGAAACATATAAATTAGCCAGAAAAAGCGGCACACCTGAGGACTGGGAGAAATTCATAGTCGAGCAGAGGAGGACAAAGGGCTTAATTAGGAATGGGAAAAAATATTATGAAAGAAAGCTGGCAGGGAACATAAAAAACTGACTGTAAAAGCTTTTACAGATATGTGAAAAGAAAAAAAGATTGGTTAAGATTGTTTCCGATGTTGTGGAAGTACAGAACGAGGGGTCACAGTTTAAGGATAAAGGGGAAGCCTTTTAGGACCGAGATGAAGAAATCTTCTTCACACAGAGAGTGGTAAATCAGTGGAATTCTCTGCGACAGGGAAGATTGAGGCTGGTTCATCGGTTATATTTAAGAGGAAGTTAGATATGCCCCTTATGGCTAAAGGGATCAGGGGGTATGGAGAGAAGGAAGGTACAGGGTTCTGAGTTGGATGATCAGCCATGATAATATTGAATGGCGGTGTAGGCTCAAAGGGCCGAATGGACTATTCCTGCCCCTATTTTCTATGTTTCTATGTGAAAACAAGACGGGAGACAGTAGCAAGTGATTTGTCAGGGGTTGGTGAGAAGCTTGGAGGGAGACCACAGGGTTGGAGAGAGGCGCAGATGAGTGACTGTGAGGTGTAGAGAGTCAATGAGACAGCCTGTTAGAAGTGTGGCAAGAGACTAGATGTTAGATAGAGCCGGCAGAGCAAGAGTCTGTGGGTGGGTTATAGAGAAACTCGGGGATGAGACACAGCATGGGATGAGGGAGGATGGGGCATTGTGAGTCAGAGAAAACGTTTATGTACCGTGATTCATTAGAGGGTTTTCATACTCGCTCGTCATTTTAGGATCGCACAACCTCCATTGTAAAATCCCTCTGAAGCATCCATCCAGCCCTTTCCGTCTCGGACTGCCCCTTCCCTCCCTGTCACACTGATCCCCCTCTCCATCATATCTCGCGATCCCCTTCTCTGACCCACCTTCGCGACAATTCTCACTTCCTCTCCCGACCACCCTCTTCTGTATGACGCCCTTCCTCCCCTCCTCCGACTTGACCCTCACTATCTCGGTGACCCTCTTCTGAAATTGTGTTCCTGCCCTCTTTGTTGCCCCTTGTCCTTCACAAACGGGACAGTGCCTGCCTACCGGCGAGAGATGCAGCGCCCCGGGGAGTGGAGGGGGTAGGTGTACGCGGACGGGATACAGCCAGCCCTGTTCCCAGCCTGCAGTCGGATTTAGAGTCGCAACCGGAGCTCAGTGCAGACCAGAGCCGGGGTGGACTGGAAGTAGGTAGGGAGAATCTGGCCCGTGTCTCCGTCGCCTGTACCTTGAAGTACCCGTGTTCCCCCTCCAACCAGCAGGTCCATTCTACTTCCTATTCAATACGGTGATTCACCGGTGCCTATCCTTATCCGGACGCAAAACGCCCCCGGCTCCTGCCTCTGTCCCAGACGGCAAGGGTGCTGAAGGCGCGGGAGCATCCTGAGTGTGTGTCCATGGTGGCCTCGCCTGTGAGTCGTTCTGGGTCCATTGGTCCGGAGGCCGAAGTGGCTGTGGGAAGGTGAGGGAAGGTTGGAGTTTTACCTCAACTCCGTGATTCATGGGGGAGAGCCGGCCCGGTGGGTTGGTGATCAGAAGTTCAGGCACTCGTGTGTTTGGCGGTGTTCCTGGGCTCGGGGATTCCGTAGCCTGGAGGTCAATGGAAGGCTGGCGTGTAAGCATGGGAATGCGGGACTGCGCCGTTAGGGGGAGCTACTGGATGGAGGGATGTGGCGGTGAAGCTCGATTTGTCATTGTAACTATTTATGGAATAACACGAAACTGACTACTGTGAAAGAAAAACAGCAACATTTTTGTTTTAGAGTGCATCACTCGGTACTGGCACACACCTTTCGTAAACGGGGACACACACTAATCCCAGAGGCCTTTGTCAGTACCAAAATAATGCCACCATCTCCCTATGTCTCCCCAGCCTGGTGTCACCCCAAACAAACCCCACTGCCCCGTTGTCCCAGCATATTCCCCATAGCCCTGTGTCAGTCCTGAAACTAATCCCCCTGCCCCGCTCTCTCCCCACACCATCGTGTCAGTTCCCAACGAATCCCGTTACAGCGATCTCTCCACACGAACCTATGTCAGTCACTGAAGTAACACTGAGGTTGTCTACAAGAAGGGTCAGAGCCGTCTCTATTTCCTGAGGAGACTGAGATCCTTTAACATCTGCCGGACGATGCTGAGGATGTCCTACGAAGCTGTGGTGGCCGGTGCTATCGTGTTTGCTGTTGTGTGCTGGGGCAGCAGGCTGAGGGTAGCAGACACCAACAGAATCACCAAACTCATTCGTAATGCCAGTGATGTTGTGGGGGTGGAACTGGACACTCTGACGGTAATGTCTGAAAAGACGATGCTGTCCAAGTTGCATGCCATCGTGGACAAGGACTCCCATCCACTCCATAATGTACTGGTGAGGCAGAGGAATACATTCAGCCAGTGACTTATTCTACCGAGATGTAACACTGAGCGTTATAGGAAGTCGTTCCTGCCTGTGGCCATCAAACTATACAACTCCTCCCTCGGAGTGTCAGACACCCTGAGCCAACAGGCCGGTCCTGGACCTATATCCACTCGGCATGATAAACATTATTATTTAATTATTTATTTGTTATTGTTATATTTCTTCACCATTCTTGGTTGTTGCGGCTGTAACGAAACCCAATTTCCCTCGGGATCAATAATGTATGTCTGTCTGTCTTTCTATTTGTCTATCTCCTCACAGGCCCGAAGTTTCCAAGGTAATGAATTGGCTAAATGTAATTGTGATACTTTAGGCTGGAATCTCAGAGCTAAAACAGGAAACGGATGCACCCTGGGAAATGTTCACCGGAAATGAGAAGGTATTTTAGGCAGCACTTGGATAGGGTTCTGGGCAGGTGAATGAGCCATGCTCGACAGAGGTGTGGATCATCTGGTCAAGAGGAAGAAAGAAACTGGCCAGGTTTAGAAAGCTAGGATCGGTCACGGCTGTCGAGTTACAAGACAGCCTGGGACGAGCTGAAGAATGGAATTAGGGAACTTGAAAACCCCACGGTATTCTAGATGTATGTGAAGAAGAGGATGACTAGAGTAAGAGTAGGACCGGTCAGGGGTAATGATGAAACATACGGCTGGATTTGGTAGAGGTGGGACAGGTCCTTAATGTGGACTTTACTTAAATTTTCAACAGTAAGAGCGATCCTAACATTTGGGAGGACAGTTCTAAACGGGCTGTTGTGCAAAAACAGGACGGGGATGTAAAAACGTGGATGTACAGGAGCTTTTGAAAAACATTCGAATAGATAAGTCCTCTTCTGAAGTTGCGAGAAACCCCAGGTTACTGTGGGAAGCGGAGGAAGAGATTTCTGCGCCCTTAGCGATTACCTTTGCGTTATCACTGCCGCACTTGTAGTATAGGGGACCTAATTCAGTGACGGGCAAATTATTGGAGAAGTTTCTTAGAAACCGAATTTGCGAGGTTTGGGAGAAATTGATTTCGGAGAATCAGAATGGCTTTGGGAAAGATAGGTCATAGCTCACTACCAGGTTCAATTCGGTGAGGATGTGACAAAACACATTGGTAAAGGTAGAAAAGTTTATCTGTTATACATAGATTTTAATAAGGCATTTGATACGGTTAACCGTGGTAGGACCGTTCATAGCGTCAGAAGGCTTGGTATCCAGGGAGAGTTGGCTGGTGGATTCAGGACTGACGCCCACAGAAGGCAGACTGTAGTTGTGGATGGAGCGTTTTCTCCCTGGATTTCGGTGACCAGTGGTGTCCTGCACGGATCAGTTTGAGGCCCCGGCTTTTGGGTTTTTATGAATGATTTTAGAAGGTCGTCACCGATTTCAACAGGACGGTGACAGGACGCAGAGCTGCGCTGAGGAGTTACAGATGGAGCTCAATCCGAATGTTACGGAGTGATTATCTTTAGGAGAATGGATTTGCAGACAGAGGGACTACTTGCTCGAGTCAACCAAGGGTCGCACATTAGTACAGGTTCCACAATGGATAAGACTTTCTCCAATAAGCCGAGGGCCGCTCATCGCTCCGAGAACCACAATCGGCACGGAGCGGTGCACTGCAGGAGCAGAAGGAAGTGTGATTGACAGGTGAGCTTGACCACATCCGCTGTTCTGCACAGAATCATAGTGACGATTGTCTTCTGAAAACAGTTGAACTCGGCCTTTTCTCCTTGGAGCGATGGAGGATGAGAGGTGACCTGATGGAGGTGTACAGGGTGCTGAGAGGCATTGATCATGTGGATAGTCAGAGGCTTTTTCCCAGGGCGGAAATGTTTGCCACAAGAGGACACAGGATTAGGGGGCTGGAGAGTATGTTCAGATGAGATGTCAGGGATAGGTTTTCTACGCAGGGAGTGGTGTATGTGTGGAATGGGCTGCCAGCAAAGGTGGTGGAGGCGGATGCAATAGGGTGTTTTGAGAGACTTTTGAATAGGTACATGGAACTTAGAAAAATAGAGGGCTATGGGTAACGCTAGTAATATTTAAGGTAGGGACATGTTCGGCACAACTTTGGGCCAAAGGGCCTATGTTGTGCTATACGTTTTCTATGTTTCTATGTTTGTATGAAAGACAATACACCTGGAAGCAAATCAGGAGAAAGACAGACAACTTTGTGGCAAATAATAGAACAGCCTGAAAACCAGCGGAATGGTCACAGACTTCACTTGTTAAGTTTTCTTCAAACATAGAATGGATGGCGAAATACTCGTAGAATTGTGGCGGGTTTGAGAATATCTTTAAAGTTAAATCGACTGCATCGCAGGTCACGGGTATGGGGTGGTCAAGTCATTCGCTGGAAGAGCTCAGGTTCCTGCCAAACACCCCATGTTGTGCTTGAAAACACTGTTCTTCAAACTGTCCACAGCCCTCTCTAATTTCCTGAGGACACGTTCCATTTTTGATCACAGGCCTCTGGAATACCGCTGTGGATCTTTTACAGTGTTTGGAGGAAAATAAGTGCAGTTTTATTGTAATACATGTCAGCTGTAATGTCATTCCATCATTCACACTGCCCGGAATGACTGGAATGGACGAAAGAAAAGAAAGAACGAACGTTCCCCTTTAATAAATAAGTGTTCTCCATTTCACCCGACAGAACAAACTCCATCCTCAATCTCAGAAGCGAATGTGCTCCGTCAAATGTTAAAAAATAATTTGACTTCAATATGCATGCCGACTTTAAAGGCAACACAGATATAAAAATATCCTACTTAAATTGCTGAAGCCAGGTATCATGGAAAATAACATGGAAAATTCACATCATATTTTATTTAAAGTAAATAGATTGCAATATCCCTTGAGGAGTCAAATTAATGACACGGGGACAGAGTGAGTAAAAATAGTTTAACGCAATTGTTTGTGCAGTTGGTTGTCACTAATGTCCCTGACGTGATCGCCACGCTAATTGTCTTGTGGAATTGTGGAATTGTTCTCACCTCAATAAAAGTCTGCTAAACCGATCCCCAGTCAACCTGAGCAGCTGAAACGCTCCGTAAAACTGAACGCTGCTTCTGACGGAACATGCGATATCCGGCGATTTACTACATCGCAGCCATTTTCTATCCCACACTTGTAGCGGTTGGTGTCCCCGGTAAGATGCCGGAGCTGGTCACTTTATGTATGGTGCCGTCGTTACTCTGCTGCGGTATCCGCACTGTTACTGAGCACAAATGCTACCGTCGGTGGAAACGTGTTTCCGGAATGAAGGATTCCGGCATCTAATGGTTTTATTTTCATTTTTCATACTTCACTCACAGGGCTTTCTTCTTCTTTCGATATTGACACTGCTTCATAATTTGATCGAAGTGATCTTTCTTTTATCAATTATGTTTGTGCCGATATTGACATTGTTTCATAACTTCACTTCGCTAGGCTTTCTGAAGTAATGCTGGTCTCTGCTTTTCTAGGTCCGAGTCTCTATCAGTGCAGACACTCCGACCTTTTAACAATGTGACAGCTTATTTAAATGACGGTCCAGTCTATTTGCGACTCGTCGGTCTGTTCTTCTGTAAGGCACTAAAAGAGAACTCGTGTTTTATATCTCCTCACTTTGATACAACTACAAATAATCACGTCTGTTCTTTCACTTCCAATAATGGAAACGGTGCAGTTTACAGGAGCGATCGACTGCTCAACGGTCCGTGTGTCGTGGAGCTCGGATGCCTCGCTCTAAACTGTGGGAAGGTCGCCAATCCACTGACACTCACACCCGTCATTGTCCTCCAGCAGGAGTGCAGCGACTGAGACCGCACACACTGGACTCCCGCTTTCCACTTCCAAACAGACGATACCCTGCATAGCATCGGTAGAATGGGGGCATTCAGGGAACTGACTATATTCCTATTTTGTTTCCAAATTTCTTGCAGTTAACTTAACGGCGATTGCGATCCTTTCTCGGGGGAAATGCGGACTCTCCAAATGCATCACCCGTTACCTGGTTGGAATGGCCACAGCGGATCTGATGGTGGTTATCGTTGTTGCTTTGGTGGAACAGACCAACAATATCTACATTTATTCCAGATCCCTGCTCATCACTCCTGTATGCGCTCTGACACTTGTATTTCGGTTAGTAACGATGGACTGTTCTGTTTGGTTCACGGTCAGTTTTACCTTCGATCGCTTCATCGCAATATGTTGTCGAAAGCTGCGGGAGCGATACTGCACCGAGAGAACAGCAACGGCGGTTATCGTGACCGTGGTTATAGTGAGCTGCGGGAAATGTGTTCCGTTATACTTTGCTATTGAACCTTACATCATCATTGATAACACGCCGTGGCGGTGCGCCCTCACACATGAATACGCTACTTCACCCGTGTGGAGAGGATACGCATTACTGGACTGTATTTTAACACCATTGATACCAATCGGCTTAATCCTGGTGTTTAACGGGTTAACCGTAAGGCATATCGTTGCGGCAAATAGAGTCCGCAGAAAGCTTCGGCACAGCAGCGACAATCAGAAAGATGCCGAGGTGGAAAAACGCAGAAAATCGATGATTTTGTTGTTTTCTATATCAGCTAATTTCATACTATTTTGGATGCCTGATGTAGCCCATTCCCTGAAATGGCAAAAGGAAAACTATTTTTACCAGGACAGATATTTGAGTTCCCCAGTATACATCCTACAGCAATTTGGGTACATGTTTCAAATGCTCAGCGTGTGCACCAATACTTGTATCTATACACTGACACAGAGGAAATTCAGAGAAGAGCTGAGGAATGGAATAAAGTATGTGTTTACATTAACTGGCCATCGATGTAGATAATGCCCGCGTCTAACGACAATTCAGTGGAGTTTTAAAATAAAGCTGTTTTTCAATGAACAGGTTTGGCAAATATGTCATTAATTCAAACAATCATATCCCTGGTCATCCGCGAAATGCAGAATTTGCAGAGTTGATGACTTCATGCAGTTCAGGTAGGTCGCAATACAAACTCTCAATGCTTCTGGCGTGATTGTCACTTTGGTTGAAGTATGTTCCAAACTGTCACAGACACTCGACTGTCATAAGGGCAGGGATGGCTCCAGGAATTTCCGGGGTTCAGATGTTTCAAAATGGGCAGATTCGGGTAACAAACTGGAAAGTGAGTGCGATGGGAAACCAGGGATATTATCGCAGCTGCGGATACGGAGGGCAACAGTGAGACAAACAGAGACATGTGATCACCTCATTTGGATTATTCTATACAGCCGCCCCTCTAACAAAAAAAAAAACCTGCAACGGGAACAGTGAGGAACCGATCGGGAAGCGGGACGTGGACAAGTTCAATGTTATTGACATGGGTAACTGATACTTCCACAATATTCTTTGGCATCTCCCCAAGGTGAAAAGTTTCGGTACAGCATAATTTCTCAGTTGCGTCCAGGAAGGATTAATGTCACTATAAGAAGACAGGTGGACTAGCGACTAGTCCGTACCGGATCTAATATTAGAAAAGGAAACGGATCAGGTGACAGATCCTTCCGCGGCTGAGCATTACAGAACAACAGGGCACAACACCCCTCCACTTACCTTGACCAGGGAGCATGGTATCTATTTAATTGGGGATCAGCGAATTATGGTGCTACCTGGCAGGAACTCGGGAAGGTAAATTGGGAAATGATCTACTCAGGGAAATACGCAACAAATATGATGGGATTGTATTGGGAGCACTGAGATAGGGTTCAGTATAGGTTGTCTCCGTGAAGCAGGGAAAGGATGATAGCGTAAAGTAACTCTGGGTGACAAGAAAGTTGGAACAACTCCTCAAGAGGAAGAAAGAACGATACTTAAAGATTAGGTAGAAAGGATCAGGTAAGGTTATAGCAGTTCAAAATGTAGAAAGGAAAAAAATTAACAATGGAGTTAGAAGAGGTCGAAGGGGACTTGAGAAGTTCTTGGCGAATTGTACTATGACGAACTATGACTGGAGAGAGTCTGTGCAGATCAGAGGAAAACTTGTATCTGGAGTCCAAAAAGGCAGTGAAGCTCCTCACTGAATACATTGATGAATGTGAACACAGCTCGAACATGCCGACGCTCAGAAAGAGGATGCGCTGGAAACTTGGAAAGCATTATGATAGATGATTCCCCGTAACCGGAAGGGATATAGTCCAGGTAATTTGGGAAAGCGAGTGGAGATATTCCTGAGATTTTGGACAGGATATTTGTGTCTTCGCTGGCCACGGAAGTAGAACTAGATGACTTGGGGGGTGGGTGGAGGGTGGAAAATGTTATTCATTTGTTGACGAAAGATAATAGGGATACTTCCAGGAATTACAGACCAGGGAGCCTTACATCAGTAGTGTGTAAACTACTGGAGAGGATTACTGAAGAAGGAAATTATGAATATTTGGAGAAACGTTGTCTGGCTACGGAGAGACAACATGGCATGTTGTCCTTTATGAGTCAGATTGAATTATTTGAAAATAAATGAAAATAAAACCAACAGATGAACCAGGACAGTCGATGTGGGTGCATTAATTCTGGTCAGGTGTTTGATCAGTTCCCCATAGTAGACTCATTCAGAAAGTCAGGAGGCGTGGGATCGAAGGGAACCTGGTTGCGTTGATTCAGATTTGGCTTCCTAACTGAAGGTAGATCATGCAGTAGATAGGGTGAATTCTTGTTGGAAGACAGCGGACAACCGTGTTCCGCACGGAGGGTCGAAATTGTGGTACAAGTTACAACTCTATTTTGGACTCTGCAGAAACAGGACTGAGGGAAATAACCAATTTAATCTGATCACCCAGCAACAGCTGGAAAGTTAATGGAATTAGAGTTGACGATGTAAGCAAATCGCTGAACTAGTGACTGCTAGTGAACTAGTTATCTTAACTATCCCGTCATTTACATATTACGTAAAGATGCTAATTTATGGAAATAGGGCTGAAAACGTAAGCAGATCGCTCAGCTATTGACTGAACCGCCACGTTATCTAAACTGACCTGTCATTAACATATTACAGGACAGATGCTACAATGACTTCAAAGCAATCATTTCCAGTGGAGCCCTACAACTTGAAAACAAAATTTCAAAGTGTTCAGCAGCAGGTTTTTCTGCTTATTAAAATAACTAGCCTTCCAAAATGCCAATTCCAAATTCCCAATTCAAGTACACACCAATTTATCTGAATGGCAATTTACCTCTGAATCGTGGTTTTATCGTATCAGGTGTAGATACGCTCAGATTTCGATCTATTTAACCCTGAATCCACATGGCCGGTGTGGAATCCGTGTCTCCATCTGAAATCAATAATAAATGAAACATACAAAACTACACAAACTGAAAACGCAACGAAGGCAAAGCAAATATTCGGGCTGAGACTTTTCTTCCTTCAAAACCATCGCAGGCAATTGGAGAATACAGAATAAACAACTTCCAAAGCTTCCATCCTTTATCATCTCACATCTGCGCTTCCATCCTTCAGCATCTCACATCTGCGCTTCCATCTTCTCACGCTGTAACCATCCATTAACTTCTCATGCTGTAACCATCCATTAACTCAGTCTCCATGCTTCAGTATGAGCAAGGACAGAGGGATCGGACAGTATCAACGACTTTCTAGATTGGTCGGTGCTGTGAGACATTAAAGCTCTCACCCAGATGCACAGTCAGACAGCCAAAGGAAACCACCGCACAGAAACAGGGTCTTCAGCCCGTCAGGTCAATGAGGAATTATTTAAACTGCCATCGACCTCACCAGGAACGTGGCCATCCATTTCCCAGTACCTATCCAGTCATCTCTGAAACGTTCAATTCGGAATCTCAAATACCATTTGTGTTGGCAGCACTGTCTACTCTCTGGAGTCCATCTGGGTGAAGAAGCTTCCCCTCCTATTTTCCTTAAGCATTTCACATTTCACCCTTCACCCATGATCTCTGGGCGTATTCTCGCCCAACATCAGTGGAGAAAGCCCGCTGGCATTTACACTCTCTATACGCGTCTTAATGTTGTATAGCTCTATCATAATCTCCCCTCTGTCTTCTACCCGCTCGGGAATACAGTGCTACCATACCGAATCGTTCCTTTTAATTCAAAACATCCAGGCCCGGCAATAGCCGTATAACTTTGTTCTGTATTCGTTCAAACGTATTTATATCTGCACTGTTGGTAGTTGAGCAAAAACACAATATTCCAAATTAGGCCTCAATAATTTTTTAAACAGCATCGACATACCACCCCTACTCCGGTACTCAGTACTTTCGTCTCCTTTTTTTTTTTGCGA
Organism: Hypanus sabinus; assembly: GCF_030144855.1. Taxonomy (NCBI): domain Eukaryota; kingdom Metazoa; phylum Chordata; class Chondrichthyes; order Myliobatiformes; family Dasyatidae; genus Hypanus; species Hypanus sabinus. The sequence continues at coordinate 542,279 of NW_026780917.1, forward strand.
CGCTTTCTAACTGTACCGCAACTTTCATTGAATATGGACCTGCATTCCCAGATTCGTTTGTTCTATCGTACTCCTCAGTGCCTTGTTTCTCATTGTGTCATTGTGTCAAAACCCGCCGTTTTTCAGCCCATTGTTCAAATTGGTCCAGATCCCGCTTAATGCTCCGTTAGTCTTGCTCACTGAGGAGAAAGAGACTGAGGAATGTAAAGAGACGGCGGCGAGAGTCTGAGAAGGACGGGAGGGAAAGATGCAGCCGAGATTTTAGGAGAGGAGAAACGGCAGTGGGGGAGAGAAACTGAGCGAGACCGGGTGGGGCGGGGTAGAGGCAGAGACCGGGCTTAGAGAAAGACCAGGGGGAGGGAGACCGGGGAAGTCGAGAGATCTGGAGTGACAACAGATATTTGTGATGTGGAAAGATCAATGTGAGGAGGAAGATTGGAAGAGAACTGGGAAGGGTCCGAGACAGGTGTGGATATGAGTGAAAGAGGGTAGGAAGAGAAATTGGCCCGGGGGTGGTTTGGGGAGACTGGTGGATACAGAGAGACGCGAAATTAAAATATTTGGAAGGGTAATAGACACAACGGGTTGAGAGAGAGATTAGGATGTGGTCGGAAAGTGTGAGTCAGAGAATACTGTCAATAAATGCACTGAGCGATTAGAGGACTTTCCTTCCTGCAGGGAATTCTGGGATTGCAGCGCTTCCATTCTAAAGTCCTTCAGAAACAAGCAACCCGTATCGTCTCGCTGACCTCTCTCACCCTGCCTGCTTAAATACTCTCCTTCCCACACCGTATCCTCGATCTCGCTTTCCTAAACTGGTCTTCGCGGTCTTCACCCTCTCTCCGTTTCTGTGATCACATCCGTTGGCTCCTGTTACGAACGACGCAAAGTGGTATGCTGAAACATACTGAGTCATGTTAGTAACGGGACATTCTGGGCCATATACAGCGTGGGACCTTCTCCCCGGGTCCCTCTACCCATGTGTCGGCTGTATAACCGGCCCGACCAGAAAGGGAAGCAGTGGAGGCTTACCTAAATGACTCTTTCGCGGCGGGCATTATCCGACCCTCGTCTTCCCCTGTAGGCGCAGGATTCTTCTTTGTGGGGAAGAAGGACAGCTCACTGAGCCCCTGCATTGTCTACCGTGGCCTGAACAACATCACCATAAAGAATAAGTCTCCACTGCCCCTCATCAACTCTGCCTTCGAGCCCCTTCACGGAGCCACAACTTTCTCTAAGTTGGACCTGCGGAGTGTCTATCACCTGGTCAGGATAAGGGAGGGAGATGAGTGGGAAAACAGCTTGTAACACCTCTCTTGGTCATTCCGAATATCTGGTCACGCCATTCGGCCTCATCAATGCCCCCGCTGTCTTCCAAGCCCTGATAAACTATGTATTTACGTAATTTATTAACCGTTTCGTTTTCTTTTATTTGGACGACATCTCAATCTTCTCCCGTTATCTCCAGGAACACACGCATCATGTCCGTCAGGTTTTTCAGAAGCTTTTGGAGAACAAGATATTCTTTAAGGCAGAGAAGTGCAAGTTCCATGCCCGTTCCGTCAGTTTGCTGGAGTACATCATTGGGAGCGGGCAATTGAGGGCGGATCCCGAAAAGATCCGGGCGGTGGCGAAGTGGCCAAAACCCACGACGCTTAAGCAACTCCAGCGGTTTCTGGGGTTCGCAAATTTCTACCGTCGCTTCATCAGGGATTACAGCCGGGTGGCAGCGCCCCTTACTCGACTCACCTCTCCTCCCACCCCCTTAAACTGGACCCCCGAAGCGGACTCGGCCTTCTCGGAGCTGAAGATGCTTTCACTTCCGCTCCCATCCTGGCCCAACCTGACCCGTCTGGTCAATTCATTGTGGAAGTCGACGCCTCCGACTCTGGGCTGGGAGCGGTCCTCTTCCAACGCTCCAGCCCAGACCAAGAGCTCCATCCCAGCGCCTCCTTCTCTCGCCGCCTAAATCCCCCGAACGAAACCAGGACGTAGGGAACCGGGAGTCACTGGCCGTCAAACTCGCGTTGGAGGAGTGGAGACACTGGCTGGAGGGAACGGAACATCCATTCATCATCTGGACGAACTACAAGAACCTCGCATAACTCCAAAATGTCAAACACCTGACCTCCCGCCAAGCCCTTTGAGCATTACTTTTTGGCCGTTTCAGATTCACACTCGCCTAACGTCCTGGTTCCACGAAAGGGAAGCCCGATGCTCTCTCTCGTCAATATGTCTCCGAGTAGGGCTTCCCAACCCCGAGACCTTCCTTCCACCATCCGGTGTGGTGGCTACCCTCACCTGGGAGTCCCAGCGGACTCAACCTGACCCAAGGAATGGAACCGCCAGTCGTCTCTTCGTGCCCGATGCTGTTCGGTCTCAGGTTCTTCAGTGGGGAAACACTCCTCGTTTCGCCTGCCATCCCGGGATCGATCGGACTCTGTTCCTTCTGAAGAGACATTTCTGGTGACCCTCCATGGATGCTGACACTCTCTCCTTCGTCTCTGCCTTTTCTGTGTGTGGCCACGGAAATGTCTCCCATCGACAACCTGCTGGGTTGCTTCATCCCCTACCTGTCTCTTGTTTGCTACCCCCTTCACATGGTAACACTGCTGTACTCACGGTGGTGGACTACTTCCTGAAAGCCGTGTACTTCTTAGCCCATCCCAAACGCCCTAAAGCCCCGTGAAACAGTCGACCTCCTTGTTCATCACGTCTTCCGCCTTCATGGGATTCCCTCGGACATTATTTCTGACCGGGGTCTCCCCTTTGTCTCTCAAGTCTGGAGTTCCTTTCGTCAGGACCTTGGAGCCTCAGTCAGTCTGTCTACCGGCTTCCGGTAGACTAGCGGTGAAACCGAACGAGCAAACCAGGATTTGGAGCAGCACTGCGCTGCATAACCGCCAACAACACATCATAATGGAGCACCCATCTCGCTTGGGTAGAGTCCGCCCACAACTCCCTGGCCAGCACCGACACGGAACGCCGCCCTTCGAATGCTCCCTCGGCTACCAACCCGCTCTGTTTCACGTACATGAAGACCAAACTGCTGTGCCTTCAGTCAGGCCCGTCTCCGCGGGGCCGCAAGATCTGGAAGGATGCTCGCGCGGACTTGCTCCGTTGAGCCGACCGCAACCGGAGGATTGACGATCGCCCTCGAGTTCCTGCACCCAGTTATCGGCCTGGGCAGGTGGTTTGGCTCTCTCTTAAAATATCTCCCTTAAAATTGAACCACAGAAACTCGCCCCTCGTTATATGGGACCATTGGAAATTGAGTGTGTACTCAATCCCTCGGCGGTCATACACAAACTGCCAAAATCTATGCACATCCACCCTACATTCCACGTTTCACAATTGAAAGCGGTATCTGTTAGCCCTTTGTGCCCTCCTGCCGAACCCCCTCCACACGCCCCGATTATTGACGACTACCCAGCAATGAGGCGACCAGAACTAAGTACCGTACTCCAAGTTGGTTCTGACCAGGGTCCTATATAGCTGCAACATTACCTCTCGGCTCCTAAATTCAGTTCCACAATTGATGAAGGCCAATACACAATATGTCCTATTAACAACAGAATCAACCTGCGCAGCTGCTTTGACTGTCCTATGGACTCTGATATCAAGATCCCTTTGATCCTCTACACTGTCAAAAGTCTTACCATTAATACTATATTCTGTCATTATTTTGCCTTACCAAAATGAACAACTTCACATTTTTCTGGGTTGAATTCCATCTGCCTCTTCTCAGCCCAGTTTTGCGCCCTATCAATGTCCCACTGTAACCTCTGACAGCCCTGTATACTTTGTGTTAACCTTTGTGCTAACGGCAAATTTCCTAACTCATTCCTCCTCTTCCTTATCCACGTCATTTATAGAAATCACGAAGTGTAAGCGTCCCAGACAGATTCCTAAGGCCCACCACTGGTCACTGTCCTCCATTCAGAATATGACCCGACGACAACCACTCTTTGTCTTCTGTGGGCAAGCTTGTTGTGGATCCACAGAGCAATGGCTCATTGGATCCCAAGCCCACTGACTTTCTCAATAAGCTTTGCATGGGTACCTTATTAAATGCCAGGTTGATGCTTTGATTTGTTCGCCACTAATATAGCTAGCACTGCAACTGATTGGTTCTTTCGTTCAACCCGCGAGGTCTTAGTTTTGCTTTTTGAGCATTACTGAATTATTTATCGGAGCAAAATATCACCCTTCGTCCCGCGACGCACCCGCCGTCTACTCCAGAGTCGAATTAACCAAAAGGAGAAGCAACGAAATCTTCCATTCCTGAAGTCATACTTCAGAAATAGTTGATATACTCTCATTGCTCCTCATCTTCTCCGTTGTCCTGTCGATAAAATCCACTGCATCGGGAGATGAGATCAGAAAACCAGTTAAGGCTCCATTACCTCCCATGTGGCAGTCCAAATGAAAAGATGGCCTGTATCGCCAGCCTCAAGGCACAGTAGAATTCACAGTGACATTCGTACCACTCCTTAGGATCGTAAACGGCACTTCGGACCTTATATTCGGGGTGCATTCAGTCGTTCTTTCTGTGAGTGCTCTCACAATTCCACCACCACCTATCAACCCCTCTCGCTAATAACTCCCTCTACCGGTTACTGGTCCACCTGTTTATCACTATTGTCCATGCATTTTTTGAGAGTGGGTGTGGGGGTGTGATCTTCAATAAATGAATTGATCGCAATCACTTTAAGAACACCAGGCAACCTGCTCACGGGTAGTGTAGCCGAGAGGTCTCTGAGGTGACGGGGCTTCGATTCACAGCACCGCCACGGTTCGAATGTCTCCCTGTGTTTGTTCGAAATGCTGCCGTTGGGCGGACGGAACCAGCCGACATTCACCAAGCTACTCCTGCAACAGAAAACCCTTATACCACTGATGATCCCATAGATCATTTCTACAATCACCCCAGCTCAATAAATCTGTGGCTAATATTTTGTCACTAAATTGACTGTAGATTTGTTTTTTTGTTAAGTGGAGTCCTCGGAGTCCTCATGTTGTAAGACGCTTCTGAAAGAGCTGAGCATCCACCCGCTGAACAGACAGACCGGAGCTCTCATCGCTGAAGCTCGTCTGCTCTTTACATAGGCCAACCCACGAAAAAGACCAGGCTGAAGAGAGAATTTCGTTTTCTATTTCTTGGGTGTAGAAAAGATTGTTCTGCAGAACAAGATGAATGAGTGGAGAGTGAAGGAGGTGTGCAGGGTGTCTGGTCGATGCTCAATAGCGTAGAACATTGAGCTCCCTGTAGTGTTTCTGTAGTGTAGTGGTTATCACGTTCGCTTTACACGCGAAAGGTCTCCAGTTCAATCCTGGGCAGAAACACTCTTTAGACTCCAGGATTCAGAGAATAAACCGTGAACTTTTCAGTTCGGATTCAAATGAATTATCATGGGAATGCCCCTGCAGGAAATTGAAAAGTAATGGTCAAAATCTTCGTGCATAATCGACAGAGCATGGGAATTGAGTACTTTTATTGTTTCGAGACAAGGTGATGATGATGGGAGATCGCATATCGGTACAGAGACAGGGTCACTATGTTTTAATATATCAACCTTGCAAAATGTAGCTACTTACGAAACATCCCACGCGAGCATACAGATTAGTAATTAACTAGTGATGTCCCCCCCCCCCAATCGTTAACTTCACAAATACATATACAGATTTCGGTGTATACTCGGCCCCGTGACTCAACGCACAGCTCCGGATTTTCCCTCGGTACCGTGTACACCTATCACATTATTCTCAATAAAACGGCCACTGTTATATTATTCAACGTCCTGATGACGGATTTACCACTGAGGCGCCAATCTGCCCAGTCGATGTAAAATATGTATCATTGAAGTTGCAAAATTTTCAATCAAGATTTATTTGAAATATCAGGGGAATCGAAGGGAGAAAGCTAAAAACTGTACATCGGAAGTTACGAGAGAGATGGATGGGAAATTCGAGTTTTAATCAGAGCCACCCACAACATTCACACGCTGTACGGAAACTCCTTCAGTTTGTGTTTTCCTTGTGGATTCCTCACCTGCGTGGCAGTGGTTGACACATTTCACCTGTGCGGTGCAGACATTGTGCCGCTCTTCCTCTGTTTCCAGAATCACATGACAAGAACATACTCCACTCGACCGTTCTTTGATATCAGTTCGGTACACTCGAGCATTAATCGACAATGCGCTGTGTTCTGAAGGAAGGATTCAAAGTCACCTCCTTCAGGATCTGTGCCCTCAACTCCCCGTTCAGAATTTCCGCACGCACCACCATCCCCCCCGATCTTTGCGACGAGACGAAGGCTAAAAGAAGGAAGAAGAAGGGTGAAACTGATAAACATCGCATCTTATAACGACGTTCAAGCATTTTGCCCTGTAGGCGCTTTTATAGTGATCGTTCAAGGAACAACGGAGTTTCGAATAGATCCAGAGGACCGAAAATTGGAAATGTCTCTCCACTCTTTAAAGGGAGGGAAGCAAAAAGACAGGGAAGTATAGGACTGTTAGCCTTCTTCAGTGTTTATACGATGTTGTCCATTATTAAGGATGAAGTTTTGGGGTACTTCGAGGCTCATGTAAAAATAGGCCAAAGTCAGCATGGTGTTGCTTAAGGGAATACTAGGCTGACAAGTCTGTTGGAATACTTTGAGGAAATAACAGACAGGATAAATGAAGAAGGGTCAGCGGATGTTGCTTGCCTGGAAAATCAGAATGAATTTGACAAGATGCCACTCTTGAGGTTGCTTAACGGAGGAAATCCGATGGTATTACTGCAAATATACTAGCATAGATCGGAGATTGGCTGGATGGCTGGAGGCAGCGAGTGGGAATAAATGGGGCGTTTTTCTTCTAGGCTGCCGGTGATTAGTTGGTGTTTGACCCGTTTATTTTCATGTTATATGTCAATACTCTGAATAAGGGGTTTGATAGTTTTGTGGCAAATTTGCAAACCGTTAAATGTAGATTGATATTAGTGTTAGTGTTGAGGAGCAGGACCAGGCAGAAGAACTTGGTCTTGCTTAGGCAGTAGCTATAAAGGCTAGTACAGGCTTCCTGAAAGATTAACTTGCAGTTTGACTCCGGATTAACGAAGGGAAATGTAGTGATGGTTTACGTATCGAGAGGACTGGAAAATGAAAGGAAGGATGCAATGCTGAATCTTTATAAGGCATTGGTCAGACCGCAGTTGGAATATAGTGAACAGTTTGGCTCCCTGATGCAAAAGCGGATTTGTTGGCATTGGAAGCGGTCCAGAGGACGTTCGCGGGAATCATCCCGGGAATTACAAGGTGAAATATGAAGAGCGTTTAATGAGTTTGTACTCTCTGTAGTTTCGAAGAATGACGCGTTGATCCCATTGAAACCTATCGATTATTGAAAGGCCTAGGTATAGTGGACATAGAGAGGATGCTGGAGTGAATGGAGAGGGGATTGAACATGTAGTTTGTACTGCAGTGAATGCAGAGGAGATTGAACATGCAGTTTGTACTGGAGTGAATGGAGAGTGGATTGAACATGTAGTTTGTGCTGGAGTGAATGGAGAGGAGATTGAACATGTAGTTTGCAATGATGAGCATGCAGAGGAGATTGAGCATGTAGTTTGTATTAGAGTAAAAGCAGAGGAGATTGAACATGAAGTCTGTATTCGAGTGAATGCCGAGGAGATTGAAAATGCAGTTTGTACTGTAGCGAATGAAGAGGAGATTGAACATGTAGTTTGTACTGGAGTGAATGCAGAGGATATTGAACATATGGATTCTACTGGAGTGAAAGCAGAGGTGTTTGAATATATAATTTTTATTGGAGTGAAAGCAGAGGAGATTCAACATGTAGTTTTATTCTGGAGTGAATGCAGAAGAGATAGAACATGTCGTTTGTAATGTTGTGAATGCAGACGAGATTGAGCATGTAGTTTGTATTGGAGTAAAAGCAGAGGAGATTGAACATGTAGTCTGTATTCGAGTGAATGCAGAGGAGATTGAACATGCAGTTTGTATTGGAGTGAAAGCAGAGGAGTTTGAACATATATTTTCTATTGGAGTGAAAGCAGAGGAGATTCAACATGTAGCTTTATACTGGAGTGAATGCAGAGGAGATAGAACATGTAGTTTGTACTGGAGTGAATGCAGAGGAGAGTGAATATGTAGTTTGTACTGGAGTGAATGCAGAGGAGATTGAACATGCAGTTTGTATTGGAGTGAATGCAGAGGAGATAGAACATGTAGCTTGTACTGGAGTGAATGCAGAGGAGATAGAACATGTAGTTGTTATTGGAGTGAATGCAGAGGAGATTGAACATGTAGTTTGTGCTGGAGTGAATGCAGAGGAGATTGATCATGTAGTTTGTACTGGAGTGAAGGCAGAGGAGATTGAATATGTAGTTTGTACTGGAGTACATTCAGAGGAGATTGAACATGTAGCTTGTACTGGAGTGAATGCAGAGGAGATAGAACATGTAGTTGTTATTGGAGTGAATGCAGAGGAGATTGAATATGTAGTTTGTACTGGAGTACATTCAGAGGAGATTGAACATGTAGTTTTTATTGGAGTGAATGCAGAGGAGATTGAACATGTAGTTTGTGCTGGTGTGAATGCAGAGGAGATTGAACATGTAGTTTATACTGGAGTGAATGCAGAGGAGATTGAACATGCAGTTTGTATTGGAGTGAATGCAGAGGAGATAGAACATGTAGCTTGTACAGGAGTGAATGCAGAGGAGATAGAACATGTAGTTTGTACTGGAGTGAATGCAGAGGAGATAGAACATGTAGTTTGTACTGGAGTGAATGCAGAGGAGATTGAATATGTAGTTTGTACTGGAGTAAATGCAGAGGAGATTGAACATGTAGTTGTTATTGGAGTGAATGCAGAGGAGATTGAACATGTAGTTTGTGCTGGAGTGAATGCAGAGGAGATTGATCATGTAGTTTGTACTGGAGTGAAGGCAGAGGAGATTGAATATGTAGTTTGTACTGGAGTACATTCAGAGGAGATTGAACATGTAGCTTGTACTGGAGTGAATGCAGAGGAGATAGAACATGTAGTTGTTATTGGAGTGAATGCAGAGGAGATTGAATATGTAGTTTGTACTGGAGTACATTCAGAGGAGATTGAACATGTAGTTTTTATTGGAGTGAATGCAGAGGAGATTGAACATGTAGTTTGTGCTGGTGTGAATGCAGAGGAGATTGAACATGTAGTTTATACTGGAGTGAATGCAGAGGAGATTGAACATGCAGTTTGTATTGGAGTGAATGCAGAGGAGATAGAACATGTAGCTTGTACAGGAGTGAATGCAGAGGAGATAGAACATGTAGTTTGTACTGGAGTGAATGCAGAGGAGATAGAACATGTAGTTTGTACTGGAGTGAATGCAGAGGAGATTGAATATGTAGTTTGTACTGGAGTAAATGCAGAGGAGATTGAACATGTAGTTGTTATTGGAGTGAATGCAGAGGAGATTGAACATGTAGTTTGTGCTGGAGTGAATGCAGAGGAGATTGATCATGTAGTTTGTACTGGAGTGAATGCAGAGGAGATTGAATATGTAGTTTGTACTGGAGTACATTCAGAGGAGATTGCACATGTAGTTTTTATTGGAGTGAATGCAGAGGAGATTGAACATGTAGTTTGTGCTGGTGTGAATGCAGATGAGATTGAACATGTAGTTTATACTGGAGTGAATGCAGAGGAGATTGAACATGTAGATTGTACTGGAGTGAATGCAGAGGAGATTGAACATGTAGTTTGTGCTGGAGTGAATGGAGAGGAGATTGAACATGTAGTTTGTACTGGAGTGAATGCAGTGGAGATTGAACAGGTAGTTTTTGTTGGAGTGAATGCAGAGGAGATTGAACATGTTGTTTGTACTGCAGTGAATGCAGAGGAGATTGAACATGTAGTTTGTGCTGGAGTGAATGGAGAGGAGATTGTACATGTAGCTTGTACTGGAGTGAATGCAGAGGAGATTGAATATGTAGTTTCTGCTGGAGTAAATGCAGAGGAGATTGAACATGTTGTTTTTATTGGAGTGAATGCAGAGGAGATAGAACATGTAGCTTGTACTGGAGTGAAAGCAGAGGAGATTGAATATGTAGTTTGTACTGGAGTGAATGCAGAGGAGATAGAACATGTAGTTTGTACTGAAGTGAATGCAGAGGAGATTGAATATGTAGTTTGTACTGGAGTAAATGCAGAGGAGATTGAACATGGTTTTCATTGGAGTGCATGCAGAGGAGATTGAACATGTAGTTTGTGCTGGAGTGAATGCTGAGGAGATTGATCATGTAGTTTGTACTGGAGTGAATGCAGAGGAGATTGAATATGTAGTTTGTACTGGAGTAAATTCAGAGGAGATTGAACATGTAGTTTTTATTGGAGTGAATGCAGAGGAGATTGAACATGTAGTTTGTGCTGGTGTGAATGCAGAGGAGATTGAACATGTAGTTTATACTGGAGTGAATGCAGAGGATATTGAACATATGGATTCTACTGGAGTGAAAGCAGAGGTGTTTGAATATATAATTTTTATTGGAGTGAAAGCAGAGGAGATTCAACATGTAGTTTTATTCTGGAGTGAATGCAGAAGAGATAGAACATGTCGTTTGTAATGTTGTGAATGCAGACGAGATTGAGCATGTAGTTTGTATTGGAGTAAAAGCAGAGGAGATTGAACATGTAGTCTGTATTCGAGTGAATGCAGAGGAGATTGAACATGCAGTTTGTATTGGAGTGAAAGCAGAGGAGTTTGAACATATATTTTCTATTGGAGTGAAAGCAGAGGAGATTCAACATGTAGCTTTATACTGGAGTGAATGCAGAGGAGATAGAACATGTAGTTTGTACTGGAGTGAATGCAGAGGAGAGTGAATATGTAGTTTGTACTGGAGTGAATGCAGAGGAGATTGAACATGCAGTTTGTATTGGAGTGAATGCAGAGGAGATAGAACATGTAGCTTGTACTGGAGTGAATGCAGAGGAGATAGAACATGTAGTTGTTATTGGAGTGAATGCAGAGGAGATTGAACATGTAGTTTGTGCTGGAGTGAATGCAGAGGAGATTGATCTTGTAGTTTGTACTGAAGTGAATGCAGAGGAGATTGAATATGTAGTTTGTACTGGAGTACATTCAGAGGAGATTGAACATGTAGTTTTTATTGGAGTGAATGCAGAGGAGATTGAACATGTAGTTTGTGCTGGTGTGAATGCAGAGGAGATTGAACATGTAGTTTATACTGGAGTGAATGCAGAGGAGATTGAACATGCAGTTTGTATTGGAGTGAATGCAGAGGAGATAGAACATGTAGCTTGCACTGGAGTGAATGCAGAGGAGATAGAACATGTAGTTTGTACTGGAGTGAATGCAGAGGAGATTGAATAGGTAGTTTGTACTGGAGTAAAGGCAGAGGAGATTGAACATGTAGTTGTTATTGGAGTGAATGCAGAGGAGATTGAACATGTAGTTTGTGCTGGAGTGAATGCAGAGGAGATTGATCATGTAGTTTGTACTGGAGTGAATGCAGAGGAGATTGAATATGTAGTTTGTACTGGAGTACATTCAGAGGAGATTGAACATGTAGTTTGTGCTGGTGTGAATGCAGATGAGATTGAACATGTAGTTTATACTGGAGTGAATGCAGAGGAGATTGAACATGTAGATTGTACTGGAGTGAATGCAGAGGAGATTGAACATGTAGTTTGTGCTGGAGTGAATGGAGAGGAGATTGAACATGTAGTTTGTACTGGAGTGAATGCAGTGGAGATTGAACAGGTAGTTTTTGTAGGAGTGAATGCAGAGGAGATTGAACATGTTGTTTGTACTGCAGTGAATGCAGAGGAGATTGAACATGTAGTTTGTGCTGGAGTGAATGGAGAGGAGATTGTACATGTAGCTTGTACTGGAGTGAATGCAGAGGAGATTGAATATGTAGTTTCTACTGGAGTAAATGCAGAGGAGATTGAACATGTTGTTTTTATTGGAGTGAATGCAGAGGAGATAGAACATGTAGCTTGTACTGGAGTGAAAGCAGAGGAGATTGAATATGTAGTTTGTACTGGAGTGAATGCAGAGGAGATAGAACATGTAGTTTGTACTGGAGTGAATGCAGAGGAGATTGAATATGTAGTTTGTACTGGAGTAAAGGCAGAGGAGATTGAACATGTAGTTGTTATTGGAGTGAATGCAGAGGAGATTGAACATGTAGTTTGTGCTGGAGTGAATGCAGAGGAGATTGATCATGTAGTTTGTACTGGAGTGAATGCAGAGGAGATTGAATATGTAGTTTGTACTGGAGTACATTCAGAGGAGATTGAACATGTAGCTTGTACTGGAGTGAATGCAGAGGAGATTGAATATGTAGTTTCTACTGGAGTAAATGCAGAGGAGATTGAACATGTTGTTTTTATTGGAGTGAATGCAGAGGAGATAGAACATGTAGCTTGTACTGGAGTGAATGCAGAGGAGATAGAACATGTAGCTTGCACTGGAGTGAATGCAGAGGAGATAGAACATGTAGTTTGTACTGGAGTGAATGCAGAGGAGATTGAATATGTAGTTTGTACTGGAGTAAAGGCAGAGGAGATTGAACATGTAGTTGTTATTGGAGTGAATGCAGAGGAGATTGAACATGTAGTTTGTGCTGGAGTGAATGCAGAGGAGATTGATCATGTAGTTTGTACTGGAGTGAATGCAGAGGAGATTGAATATGTAGTTTGTACTGGAGTACATTCAGAGGAGATTGAACATGTAGTTTGTGCTGGTGTGAATGCAGATGAGATTGAACATGTAGTTTATACTGGAGTGAATGCAGAGGAGATTGAACATGTAGATTGTACTGGAGTGAATGCAGAGGAGATTGAACATGTAGTTTGTGCTGGAGTGAATGGAGAGGAGATTGAACATGTAGTTTGTACTGGAGTGAATGCAGTGGAGATTGAACAGGTAGTTTTTGTAGGAGTGAATGCAGAGGAGATTGAACATGTTGTTTGTACTGCAGTGAATGCAGAGGAGATTGAACATGTAGTTTGTGCTGGAGTGAATGGAGAGGAGATTGTACATGTAGCTTGTACTGGAGTGAAAGCAGAGGAGATTGAATATGTAGTTTGTACTGGAGTGAATGCAGAGGAGAGAGAACATGTAGTTTGTACTGGAGTGAATGCAGAGGAGATTGAATATGTAGTTTGTACTGGAGTAAAGGCAGAGGAGATTGAACATGTAGTTGTTATTGGAGTGAATGCAGAGGAGATTGAACATGTAGTTTGTACTGGAGTGAATGCAGAGGAGATTGAACATGTTGTTTGTACTGCAGTGAATGCAGAAGAGATTGAACATGTAGTTTGTGCTGGAGTGAATGGAGAGGAGATTGTACATGTAGCTTGTACTGGAGTGAATGCAGAGGAGATTGAATATGTAGTTTCTACTGGAGTAAATGCAGAGGAGATTGAACATGTTGTTTTTATTGGAGTGAATGCAGAGGAGATAGAACATGTAGCTTGTACTGGAGTGAATGCAGAGGAGATAGAACATGTAGCTTGCACTGGAGTGAATGCAGAGGAGATAGAACATGTAGTTTGTACTGGAGTGAATGCAGAGGAGATTGAATATGTAGTTTGTACTGGAGTAAAGGCAGAGGAGATTGAACATGTAGTTGTTATTGGAGTGAATGCAGAGGAGATTGAACATGTAGTTTGTGCTGGAGTGAATGCAGAGGAGATTGATCATGTAGTTTGTACTGGAGTGAATGCAGAGGAGATTGAATATGTAGTTTGTACTGGAGTACATTCAGAGGAGATTGAACATGTAGTTTGTGCTGGTGTGAATGCAGATGAGATTGAACATGTAGTTTATACTGGAGTGAATGCAGAGGAGATTGAACATGTAGATTGTACTGGAGTGAATGCAGAGGAGATTGAACATGTAGTTTGTGCTGGAGTGAATGGAGAGGAGATTGAACATGTAGTTTGTACTGGAGTGAATGCAGTGGAGATTGAACAGGTAGTTTTTGTAGGAGTGAATGCAGAGGAGATTGAACATGTTGTTTGTACTGCAGTGAATGCAGAGGAGATTGAACATGTAGTTTGTGCTGGAGTGAATGGAGAGGAGATTGTACATGTAGCTTGTACTGGAGTGAATGCAGAGGAGATTGAATATGTAGTTTCTACTGGAGTAAATGCAGAGGAGATTGAACATGTTGTTTTTATTGGAGTGAATGCAGAGGAGATAGAACATGTAGCTTGTACTGGAGTGAAAGCAGAGGAGATTGAATATGTAGTTTGTACTGGAGTGAATGCAGAGGATATTGAACATGTGGTTTGTACTGGAGTGAAAGCAGAGGAGATTGAATATATAATTTATATTGGAGTGAAAGCAGAGGAGATTCAACATGTAGTTTTATTCTGGAGTGAATGCAGAGGAGATATAACATGTAGTTTGTAATGGTGTGAATGCAGAGGAGATTGAACATGTAGTTTGTGCTGGAGTGAATGGAGAGGAGATTGTACATGTAGCTTGTACTGGAGTGAATGCAGAGGAGATTGAATATGTCGTTTCTACTGGAGTAAATGCAGAGGAGATTGAACATGTTGTTTTTATTGGAGTGAAGGCAGAGGAGGTAGAACATGTAGCTTGTACTGGAGTGAAAGCAGAGGAGATTGAATATGTAGTTTGTACTGGAGTGAATGCAGAGGAGATAGAACATGTAGTTTGTACTGGAGTGAATGCAGAGGAGATTGAATATGTAGTTTGTACTGGAGTAAATGCAGAGGAGATTGAACATGGAGTTTTCATTGGAGTGCATGCAGAGGTGATTGAACATGTAGTTTGTGCTGGAGTGAATGCTGAGGCGATTGAACATGTAGTTTGTACTGGAGTGAATGCAGAGGAGATAGAACATGTAGCTTGTACTGGAGTGAATGCAGAGGAGATAGAACATGTAGTTGTTATTGGAGTGAATGCAGAGGAGATTGAACATGTAGTTTGTGCTGGAGTGAATGCAGAGGAGATTGATCTTGTAGTTTGTACTGGAGTGAATGCAGAGGAGATTGAATATGTAGTTTGTACTGGAGTACATTCAGAGGAGATTGAACATGTAGTTTTTATTGGAGTGAATGCAGAGGAGATTGAACATGTAGTTTGTGCTGGTGTGAATGCAGAGGAGATTGAACATGTAGTTTATACTGGAGTGAATGCAGAGGAGATTGAACATGCAGTTTGTATTGGAGTGAATGCAGAGGAGATAGAACATGTAGCTTGCACTGGAGTGAATGCAGAGGAGATAGAACATGTAGTTTGTACTGGAGTGAATGCAGAGGAGATTGAATATGTAGTTTGTACTGGAGTAAAGGCAGAGGAGATTGAACATGTAGTTGTTATTGGAGTGAATGCAGAGGAGATTGAACATGTAGTTTGTGCTGGAGTGAATGCAGAGGAGATTGATCATGTAGTTTGTACTGGAGTGAATGCAGAGGAGATTGAATATGTAGTTTGTACTGGAGTACATTCAGAGGAGATTGAACATGTAGTTTGTGCTGGTGTGAATGCAGATGAGATTGAACATGTAGTTTATACTGGAGTGAATGCAGAGGAGATTGAACATGTAGATTGTACTGGAGTGAATGCAGAGGAGATTGAACATGTAGTTTGTGCTGGAGTGAATGGAGAGGAGATTGAACATGTAGTTTGTACTGGAGTGAATGCAGTGGAGATTGAACAGGTAGTTTTTGTAGGAGTGAATGCAGAGGAGATTGAACATGTTGTTTGTACTGCAGTGAATGCAGAGGAGATTGAACATGTAGTTTGTGCTGGAGTGAATGGAGAGGAGATTGTACATGTAGCTTGTACTGGAGTGAATGCAGAGGAGATTGAATATGTAGTTTCTACTGGAGTAAATGCAGAGGAGATTGAACATGTTGTTTTTATTGGAGTGAATGCAGAGGAGATAGAACATGTAGCTTGTACTGGAGTGAATGCAGAGGAGATAGAACATGTAGCTTGCACTGGAGTGAATGCAGAGGAGATAGAACATGTAGTTTGTACTGGAGTGAATGCAGAGGAGATTGAATATGTAGTTTGTACTGGAGTAAAGGCAGAGGAGATTGAACATGTAGTTGTTATTGGAGTGAATGCAGAGGAGATTGAACATGTAGTTTGTGCTGGAGTGAATGCAGAGGAGATTGATCATGTAGTTTGTACTGGAGTGAATGCAGAGGAGATTGAATATGTAGTTTGTACTGGAGTACATTCAGAGGAGATTGAACATGTAGTTTGTGCTGGTGTGAATGCAGATGAGATTGAACATGTAGTTTATACTGGAGTGAATGCAGAGGAGATTGAACATGTAGATTGTACTGGAGTGAATGCAGAGGAGATTGAACATGTAGTTTGTGCTGGAGTGAATGGAGAGGAGATTGAACATGTAGTTTGTACTGGAGTGAATGCAGTGGAGATTGAACAGGTAGTTTTTGTAGGAGTGAATGCAGAGGAGATTGAACATGTTGTTTGTACTGCAGTGAATGCAGAGGAGATTGAACATGTAGTTTGTGCTGGAGTGAATGGAGAGGAGATTGTACATGTAGCTTGTACTGGAGTGAATGCAGAGGAGATTGAATATGTAGTTTCTACTGGAGTAAATGCAGAGGAGATTGAACATGTTGTTTTTATTGGAGTGAATGCAGAGGAGATAGAACATGTAGCTTGTACTGGAGTGAAAGCAGAGGAGATTGAATATGTAGTTTGTACTGGAGTGAATGCAGAGGATATTGAACATGTGGTTTGTACTGGAGTGAAAGCAGAGGAGATTGAATATATAATTTATATTGGAGTGAAAGCAGAGGAGATTCAACATGTAGTTTTATTCTGGAGTGAATGCAGAGGAGATATAACATGTAGTTTGTAATGGTGTGAATGCAGAGGAGATTGAACATGTAGTTTGTGCTGGAGTGAATGGAGAGGAGATTGTACATGTAGCTTGTACTGGAGTGAATGCAGAGGAGATTGAATATGTCGTTTCTACTGGAGTAAATGCAGAGGAGATTGAACATGTTGTTTTTATTGGAGTGAAGGCAGAGGAGGTAGAACATGTAGCTTGTACTGGAGTGAAAGCAGAGGAGATTGAATATGTAGTTTGTACTGGAGTGAATGCAGAGGAGATAGAACATGTAGTTTGTACTGGAGTGAATGCAGAGGAGATTGAATATGTAGTTTGTACTGGAGTAAATGCAGAGGAGATTGAACATGGAGTTTTCATTGGAGTGCATGCAGAGGTGATTGAACATGTAGTTTGTGCTGGAGTGAATGCTGAGGCGATTGAACATGTAGTTTGTACTGGAGTGAATGCAGAGGAGATAGAACATGTAGCTTGTACTGGAGTGAATGCAGAGGAGATAGAACATGTAGTTGTTATTGGAGTGAATGCAGAGGAGATTGAACATGTAGTTTGTGCTGGAGTGAATGCAGAGGAGATTGATCTTGTAGTTTGTACTGGAGTGAATGCAGAGGAGATTGAATATGTAGTTTGTACTGGAGTACATTCAGAGGAGATTGAACATGTAGTTTTTATTGGAGTGAATGCAGAGGAGATTGAACATGTAGTTTGTGCTGGTGTGAATGCAGAGGAGATTGAACATGTAGTTTATACTGGAGTGAATGCAGAGGAGATTGAACATGCAGTTTGTATTGGAGTGAATGCAGAGGAGATAGAACATGTAGCTTGCACTGGAGTGAATGCAGAGGAGATAGAACATGTAGTTTGTACTGGAGTGAATGCAGAGGAGATTGAATATGTAGTTTGTACTGGAGTAAAGGCAGAGGAGATTGAACATGTAGTTGTTATTGGAGTGAATGCAGAGGAGATTGAACATGTAGTTTGTGCTGGAGTGAATGCAGAGGAGATTGATCATGTAGTTTGTACTGGAGTGAATGCAGAGGAGATTGAATATGTAGTTTGTACTGGAGTACATTCAGAGGAGATTGAACATGTAGTTTGTGCTGGTGTGAATGCAGATGAGATTGAACATGTAGTTTATACTGGAGTGAATGCAGAGGAGATAGAACATGTAGCTTGTACTGGAGTGAATGCAGAGGAGATAGAACATGTAGTTGTTATTGGAGTGAATGCAGAGGAGATTGAACATGTAGTTTGTGCTGGAGTGAATGCAGAGGAGATTGATCTTGTAGTTTGTACTGGAGTGAATGCAGAGGAGATTGAATATGTAGTTTGTACTGGAGTACATTCAGAGGAGATTGAACATGTAGTTTTTATTGGAGTGAATGCAGAGGAGATTGAACATGTAGTTTGTGCTGGTGTGAATGCAGAGGAGATTGAACATGTAGTTTATACTGGAGTGAATGCAGAGGAGATTGAACATGTAGTTTGTGCTGGAGTGAATGCAGAGGAGATTGATCATGTAGTTTGTACTGGAGTGAATGCAGAGGAGATTGAATATGTAGTTTGTACTGGAGTACATTCAGAGGAGATTGAACATGTAGTTTGTGCTGGTGTGAATGCAGATGAGATTGAACATGTAGTTTATACTGGAGTGAATGCAGAGGAGATTGAACATGTAGATTGTACTGGAGTGAATGCAGAGGAGATTGAACATGTAGTTTGTGCTGGAGTGAATGGAGAGGAGATTGAACATGTAGTTTGTACTGGAGTGAATGCAGTGGAGATTGAACAGGTAGTTTTTGTAGGAGTGAATGCAGAGGAGATTGAACATGTTGTTTGTACTGCAGTGAATGCAGAGGAGATTGAACATGTAGTTTGTGCTGGAGTGAATGGAGAGGAGATTGTACATGTAGCTTGTACTGGAGTGAATGCAGAGGAGATTGAATATGTAGTTTCTACTGGAGTAAATGCAGAGGAGATTGAACATGTTGTTTTTATTGGAGTGAATGCAGAGGAGATAGAACATGTAGCTTGTACTGGAGTGAAAGCAGAGGAGATTGAATATGTAGTTTGTACTGGAGTGAATGCAGAGGATATTGAACATGTGGTTTGTACTGGAGTGAAAGCAGAGGAGATTGAATATATAATTTATATTGGAGTGAAAGCAGAGGAGATTCAACATGTAGTTTTATTCTGGAGTGAATGCAGAGGAGATATAACATGTAGTTTGTAATGGTGTGAATGCAGAGGAGATTGAACATGTAGTTTGTGCTGGAGTGAATGGAGAGGAGATTGTACATGTAGCTTGTACTGGAGTGAATGCAGAGGAGATTGAATATGTCGTTTCTACTGGAGTAAATGCAGAGGAGATTGAACATGTTGTTTTTATTGGAGTGAAGGCAGAGGAGGTAGAACATGTAGCTTGTACTGGAGTGAAAGCAGAGGAGATTGAATATGTAGTTTGTACTGGAGTGAATGCAGAGGAGATAGAACATGTAGTTTGTACTGGAGTGAATGCAGAGGAGATTGAATATGTAGATTGTACTGGAGTAAATGCAGAGGAGATTGAACATGGAGTTTTCATTGGAGTGCATGCAGAGGTGATTGAACATGTAGTTTGTGCTGGAGTGAATGCTGAGGCGATTGAACATGTAGTTTGTACTGGAGTGAATGCAGAGGAGATTGAATATGTAGTTTGTACTGGAGTAAATTCAGAGGAGATTGAACATGTAGTTTTTATTGGAGTGAATGCAGAGGAGATTGAACATGTAGTTTGTGCTGGTGTGAATGCAGAGGAGATTGAACATGTAGTTTATACTGGAGTGAATGCAGAGGAGATTGAACATGTAGATTGTACTGGCGTGAATGCAGAGGAGATTGGACATGTAGTTTGTGCTGGAGTGAATGGAGAGGAGATTGAGCATGTAGCTTGTACTGGAGTGAATGCAGAGGATATTGAACATGTGGTTTCTACTGGAGTGAAAGCAGAGGAGATTGAATATGTAGTTTCTACTGGAGTAAATGCAGAGGAGATTGAACATGTTGTTTTTATTGGAGTGAATGCAGAGGAGATAGAACATGTAGCTTGTACTGGAGTGAAAGCAGAGGAGATTGAATATGTAGTTTGTACTGGAGTGAATGCAGAGGATATTGAACATGTGGTTTGTACTGGAGTGAAAGCAGAGGAGATTGAATATATAATTTATATTGGAGTGAAAGCAGAGGAGATTCAACATGTAGTTTTATTCTGGAGTGAATGCAGAGGAGATATAACATGTAGTTTGTAATGGTGTGAATGCAGAGGAGATTGAACATGTAGTTTGTGCTGGAGTGAATGGAGAGGAGATTGTACATGTAGCTTGTACTGGAGTGAATGCAGAGGAGATTGAATATGTCGTTTCTACTGGAGTAAATGCAGAGGAGATTGAACATGTTGTTTTTATTGGAGTGAAGGCAGAGGAGGTAGAACATGTAGCTTGTACTGGAGTGAAAGCAGAGGAGATTGAATATGTAGTTTGTACTGGAGTGAATGCAGAGGAGATAGAACATGTAGTTTGTACTGGAGTGAATGCAGAGGAGATTGAATATGTAGTTTGTACTGGAGTAAATGCAGAGGAGATTGAACATGGAGTTTTCATTGGAGTGCATGCAGAGGTGATTGAACATGTAGTTTGTGCTGGAGTGAATGCTGAGGCGATTGAACATGTAGTTTGTACTGGAGTGAATGCAGAGGAGATTGAATATGTAGTTTGTACTGGAGTAAATTCAGAGGAGATTGAACATGTAGTTTTTATTGGAGTGAATGCAGAGGAGATTGAACATGTAGTTTGTGCTGGTGTGAATGCAGAGGAGATTGAACA
Source organism: Hypanus sabinus (assembly GCF_030144855.1). Lineage (NCBI taxonomy): Eukaryota > Metazoa > Chordata > Chondrichthyes > Myliobatiformes > Dasyatidae > Hypanus > Hypanus sabinus. The sequence continues at coordinate 563,036 of NW_026780917.1, forward strand.
TGTAGTTTATACTGGAGTGAATGCAGAGGAGATTGAACATGCAGTTTGTATTGGAGTGAATGCAGAGGAGATAGAACATGTAGCTTGCACTGGAGTGAATGCAGAGGAGATAGAACATGTAGTTTGTACTGGAGTGAATGCAGAGGAGATTGAATATGTAGTTTGTACTGGAGTAAAGGCAGAGGAGATTGAACATGTAGTTGTTATTGGAGTGAATGCAGAGGAGATTGAACATGTAGTTTGTGCTGGAGTGAATGCAGAGGAGATTGATCATGTAGTTTGTACTGGAGTGAATGCAGAGGAGATTGAATATGTAGTTTGTACTGGAGTACATTCAGAGGAGATTGAACATGTAGTTTGTGCTGGTGTGAATGCAGATGAGATTGAACATGTAGTTTATACTGGAGTGAATGCAGAGGAGATAGAACATGTAGCTTGTACTGGAGTGAATGCAGAGGAGATAGAACATGTAGTTGTTATTGGAGTGAATGCAGAGGAGATTGAACATGTAGTTTGTGCTGGAGTGAATGCAGAGGAGATTGATCTTGTAGTTTGTACTGGAGTGAATGCAGAGGAGATTGAATATGTAGTTTGTACTGGAGTACATTCAGAGGAGATTGAACATGTAGTTTTTATTGGAGTGAATGCAGAGGAGATTGAACATGTAGTTTGTGCTGGTGTGAATGCAGAGGAGATTGAACATGTAGTTTATACTGGAGTGAATGCAGAGGAGATTGAACATGTAGTTTGTGCTGGAGTGAATGCAGAGGAGATTGATCATGTAGTTTGTTCTGGAGTGAATGCAGAGGAGATTGAATATGTAGTTTGTACTGGAGTACATTCAGAGGAGATTGAACATGTAGTTTGTGCTGGTGTGAATGCAGATGAGATTGAACATGTAGTTTATACTGGAGTGAATGCAGAGGAGATTGAACATGTAGATTGTACTGGAGTGAATGCAGAGGAGATTGAACATGTAGTTTGTGCTGGAGTGAATGGAGAGGAGATTGAACATGTAGTTTGTACTGGAGTGAATGCAGTGGAGATTGAACAGGTAGTTTTTGTAGGAGTGAATGCAGAGGAGATTGAACATGTTGTTTGTACTGCAGTGAATGCAGAGGAGATTGAACATGTAGTTTGTGCTGGAGTGAATGGAGAGGAGATTGTACATGTAGCTTGTACTGGAGTGAATGCAGAGGAGATTGAATATGTAGTTTCTACTGGAGTAAATGCAGAGGAGATTGAACATGTTGTTTTTATTGGAGTGAATGCAGAGGAGATAGAACATGTAGCTTGTACTGGAGTGAAAGCAGAGGAGATTGAATATGTAGTTTGTACTGGAGTGAATGCAGAGGATATTGAACATGTGGTTTGTACTGGAGTGAAAGCAGAGGAGATTGAATATATAATTTATATTGGAGTGAAAGCAGAGGAGATTCAACATGTAGTTTTATTCTGGAGTGAATGCAGAGGAGATATAACATGTAGTTTGTAATGGTGTGAATGCAGAGGAGATTGAACATGTAGTTTGTGCTGGAGTGAATGGAGAGGAGATTGTACATGTAGCTTGTACTGGAGTGAATGCAGAGGAGATTGAATATGTCGTTTCTACTGGAGTAAATGCAGAGGAGATTGAACATGTTGTTTTTATTGGAGTGAAGGCAGAGGAGGTAGAACATGTAGCTTGTACTGGAGTGAAAGCAGAGGAGATTGAATATGTAGTTTGTACTGGAGTGAATGCAGAGGAGATAGAACATGTAGTTTGTACTGGAGTGAATGCAGAGGAGATTGAATATGTAGTTTGTACTGGAGTAAATGCAGAGGAGATTGAACATGGAGTTTTCATTGGAGTGCATGCAGAGGTGATTGAACATGTAGTTTGTGCTGGAGTGAATGCTGAGGCGATTGAACATGTAGTTTGTACTGGAGTGAATGCAGAGGAGATTGAATATGTAGTTTGTACTGGAGTAAATTCAGAGGAGATTGAACATGTAGTTTTTATTGGAGTGAATGCAGAGGAGATTGAACATGTAGTTTGTGCTGGTGTGAATGCAGAGGAGATTGAACATGTAGTTTATACTGGAGTGAATGCAGAGGAGATTGAACATGTAGATTGTACTGGCGTGAATGCAGAGGAGATTGGACATGTAGTTTGTGCTGGAGTGAATGGAGAGGAGATTGAGCATGTAGCTTGTACTGGAGTGAATGCAGAGGATATTGAACATGTGGTTTCTACTGGAGTGAAAGCAGAGGAGATTGAATATGTAGTTTCTACTGGAGTAAATGCAGAGGAGATTGAACATGTTGTTTTTATTGGAGTGAATGCAGAGGAGATAGAACATGTAGCTTGTACTGGAGTGAAAGCAGAGGAGATTGAATATGTAGTTTGTACTGGAGTGAATGCAGAGGATATTGAACATGTGGTTTGTACTGGAGTGAAAGCAGAGGAGATTGAATATATAATTTATATTGGAGTGAAAGCAGAGGAGATTCAACATGTAGTTTTATTCTGGAGTGAATGCAGAGGAGATATAACATGTAGTTTGTAATGGTGTGAATGCAGAGGAGATTGAACATGTAGTTTGTGCTGGAGTGAATGGAGAGGAGATTGTACATGTAGCTTGTACTGGAGTGAATGCAGAGGAGATTGAATATGTCGTTTCTACTGGAGTAAATGCAGAGGAGATTGAACATGTTGTTTTTATTGGAGTGAAGGCAGAGGAGGTAGAACATGTAGCTTGTACTGGAGTGAAAGCAGAGGAGATTGAATATGTAGTTTGTACTGGAGTGAATGCAGAGGAGATAGAACATGTAGTTTGTACTGGAGTGAATGCAGAGGAGATTGAATATGTAGTTTGTACTGGAGTAAATGCAGAGGAGATTGAACATGGAGTTTTCATTGGAGTGCATGCAGAGGTGATTGAACATGTAGTTTGTGCTGGAGTGAATGCTGAGGCGATTGAACATGTAGTTTGTACTGGAGTGAATGCAGAGGAGATTGAATATGTAGTTTGTACTGGAGTAAATTCAGAGGAGATTGAACATGTAGTTTTTATTGGAGTGAATGCAGAGGAGATTGAACATGTAGTTTGTGCTGGTGTGAATGCAGAGGAGATTGAACATGTAGTTTATACTGGAGTGAATGCAGAGGAGATTGAACATGTAGATTGTACTGGAGTGAATGCAGAGGAGATTGGACATGTAGTTTGTGCTGGAGTGAATGGAGAGGAGATTGAGCATGTAGCTTGTACTGGAGTGAATGCAGAGGATATTGAACATGTGGTTTCTACTGGAGTGAAAGCAGAGGAGATTGAATATATCATTTCTATTGGAGTGAAAGCAGAGGAGATTCAACATGTAGTTTTATTCTGGAGTGAATGCAGAAGAGATAGAACATGTAGTTTGTAATGGTGTGAATGCAGAGGAGATTGAGCATGTAGTTTGTATTGGAGTGAAAGCAGAGGAGATTGAACATGTAGTCTGTATTCGAGTGAATGCAGATGAGATTGAACATGCAGTTTGTACTGTAGTGAAAGCAGAGGAGTTTGAACATATATTTTCTATTGGAGTGAAAGCAGAGGAGATTCAACATGTAGTTTTATACTGGAGTGAATGCAGAGGAGATAGAACAGGTAGTGTGTACTGGAGTGAATGCAGAGGAGAGTGAATATGTAGTTTGTACTGGAGTGAATGCAGAGGAGATTGAACATGCAGTTTGTACTGGCGTGAATGCAGAGGAGATTGAATATGTAGTTTGTACTGGAGTGAATGCAGAGGAGATAGAACATGTAGTTTGTACTGGAGTGAATGGAGAGGGGATTGAACATGTAGTTTGTACTGGAGTGAATGCAGAGAGATTGAACATGTAGTTTGTACTGCAGTGAATGCAGAGGAGATTGAACATGTAGTTTGTACTGGAGTGAATGCAGAGGAGAGTGAATATGTAGTTTGTACTGCAGTGAATGCAGAGGAGATTGAACATGTAGTTTTTGCTGGAGTGAATGGAGAGGAGTTTGAACATGTAGTTTATAATGATGTGCATGCAGAGAATATTGAGCATGTAGTTTGTATTAGAGTAAAAGCAGAGGAGATTGAACATGCAGTTTGTGCTGGAGTGAATGCAGAGGATATTGAACATGTGGTTTGTACTGGAGTGAAAGCAGAGGAGATTGAATATGTAATTTATATTGGAGTGAAAGCAGAGGAGATTCAACATGTAGTTTTATTCTGGCGTGAATGCAGAGGAGATTGAACATGTAGCTTGCACTGGAGTGAATGCAGAGGAGATTGAACATGTAGTTTGTACTGGAGTGAATGCAGAGGAGATTGAACATGTAGTTTGTACTGGAGTGAATGCAGAGGAGATTGAACATGTAGTTTGTACTGCAGTGAATGCAGAGGAGATTGGAAATGTAGTTTGTACTGTAGCGAATGAAGAGGAGATTGAACATGTAGTTTGTACTGGAGTGAATGCAGAGGAGATTGAACATGTAGTTTGTACTGGAGTGAATGCAGAGGAGATTGAACATGTAGTTTGTACTGGAGTGAATGCAGAGGAGATAGAACATGTAGTTTGTACTGGAGTGAATGCAGAGGAGGTTGAACATGTAGTTTGTACTGGAGTGAATGCAGAGGAGATTGAACATGTAGTTTGTACTGGAGTGAATGCAGAGGAGATTGAACATGTAGTTTGTACTGCAGTGAATGCAGAGGAGTTTTTAAATATAGTTTGTACTGTAGCGAATGAAGAGGAGATTGAACAAGTAGTTTGTACTGGAGTGAATGCAGAGGATATTGAACATGTAGTTTGTACTGGTGTGAATGCAGCGGAGATTGAACATGTAGTTTGTACTGGAGTGAATGCAGAGGAGATTGAACATGTAGTTTGTACTGGAGTGAATGCAGAGGAGATTGAACATGTAGTTTGTACTGGAGTGAATGCAGAGGAGATTGAACATGTAGTTTGTACTGGAGTGAATGCGGAGGAGATTGAACATGTAGTTTGTACTGCAGTGAATGCAGAGGAGATTGGAAATGTTGTTTGTACTGTAGCGAATGAATAAGAGATTGAACATGTAGTTTGTACTGGAGTGAATGCAGAGGAGATTGAACATGTAGTTTGTACTGGAGTGAATGCAGAGGAGATTGAACATGTAGTTTGTACTGGAGTGAATGCAGAGGAGATTGAACATGTAGTTTGTACTGGAGTGAATGCAGAGGAGATTGAACATGTAGTTTGTACTGGAGTGAATGCAGAGGAGATTGAACATGTAGTTTGTACTGGAGTGAATGCGGAGGAGATTGGAAATATAGTTTGTACTGTAGCGAATGAAGAGGAGATTGAACATGTAGTTTGTACTGGAGTGAATGCAGAGGATATTGAACATGTGGTTTCTACTGGAGTGAAAGCAGAGGAGATTGAATATATCATTTATATTGGAGTGAAAGCAGAGGAGATTCAACATGTAGTTTTATTCTGGAGTGAATGCAGAAGAGATAGAACATGTAGTTTGTAATGGTGAGAATGCAGAGGAGATTGAGCATGTAGTTTGTATTGGAGTAAAAGCAGAGGAGATTGAACATGTAGTCTGTATTCGAGTGAATGCAGAGGAGATTGAACATGCAGTTTGTACTGTAGTGAAAGCAGAGGAGTTTGAACATATATTTTCTATTGGAGTGAAAGCAGAGGAGATTCAACATGTAGTTTATACTGGAGTGAGTGCAGAGGAGATTGAATATGTAGTTTGTACTGGAGTGAATGCAGAGGAGATAGAATATGTAGTTTGTACTGGAGTGAATGCAGAGGAGATTGAATATGTAGTTTCTACTGGAGTAAATGCAGAGGAGATTGAACATGTAGTTTTTATTGGAGTGAATGCAGAGGAGATTGAACATGTAGATTGTGCTGGAGGGAATGCAGAGGAGATTGAACAAGTAGTTTATACTGGAGTGAATGCAGAGGAGATTGAACATGTAGATTGTACTGGAGTGAATGCAGAGGAGATTGAACATGTAGTTTGTACTGGATGAATGCAGAGGAGTTTGGACACATATTTTCTATTGGAGTGAAAGCAGAGGAGTTTCAACATGTAGTTTTATTCTGGAGTGAATGCAGAGGAGATAGAACATGCAGTTTGTACTGGAGTGGATGCAGAGGAGATTGAATATGTAGTTTCTACTGGAGTAAATGCAGAGGAGATTGAACATGTAGTTTTTATTGGAGTGAATGCAGAGGAGATTGAACATGTAGTTTGTGCTGGAGTGAATGCAGAGGAGATTGAACATGTAGTTTGTGCTGGAGTGAATGCAGAGGAGATTGAACATGTAGTTTATACTGGAGTGAATGCAGAGGAGATTGAACATGTAGTTTGTGCTGGAGTGAATGCAGAGGAGATTGAACATGTAGATTGTACAGGAGTGAATGCAGAGGAGATTGAACATGTAGATTGCTCGCATGGAAATTGATCGGAAATCGGGAGCTGAGATGACATTCCTTCCTTGAGGCAGGTTAGACATTGCGGTTTTCCATTGAAATTTGAACAATTATGAAAACTAATGGGACAATTCTGTAGTGTTGAGCAACTGACCACAATACGAAACACCACTCGAATTGCCGGAACTGTTTTGTTGCCATTGAGAAGTTTTTAGAAGTCATTACAGAGTCTGTAAAAGTACTTGTTACCCACCCAAACCTCCAAACAGCCCGGAAATTGGGTGGCAAACGTGCCTTTCTCACAAAGTAATGCAAGCCATCTTTAGAAATAGACTTCCTGCAGATGATAACTGGACCTTGTGGAGTCATTCCCTGCGCTAGTTTACGTATCACTCAGCTGCTACAAACTCACTGGACAGTGCCAAAGTCGACAGTTACAATTCGGGTCTGAGTCCAGGCGGATGTTCTCTGCTCATCGCTTGACGTCGGATCCGATGTTGGGTGCAAGCAACTAAATCTCATTGCGGTGCTGCCCACTCACTGCGAGCTCGGACCAGTCCCGATCTGACCGCCGGGGTGCCTGCTGTGAATTCCGTCCGCTCTCCTTGTGATGGCCATATTTCCAGCCGCTGCTCCGTCTGCGAGAAGCACCGGCTTTGTCCGTCACTTGAGCGGTGTCTATTTACACCGCAGGGCGGGATTTATTATTGAGCGTGGGTCGGCTATGATGACAGCGTGGTAATGGTCAAAAATCAAAATAAGATGCAGTATGAATTTAATCCCTGGTCGGAGGTGAAGGTCGCAGGGTGCGGGCGCCGAGGGGTCTGTTCTCATGATGTGTCTCCGTCGGGCTGCAAACCGGTTTAGTTCTCCCCGCTGCTATGCTCTCCAATGACCGCCAGTTTTTGCACTGTCAAGTTGAAATAGAAAAGCTCCTACCACCACTGATAAGAACTTAGACATTTTGTTTATTAATTGGTTGAATAATTGACACGAGCGGATATTTCGCTGCGCTGATGAACTGCTCTCTGAACTTGGTCTGAGTTACTCCATAAATAAACGTGTTTGTACAGCAACGTAATACCATCAGCATGTATCCGGAGTGTTCAACTATGTATTCCGTATCATTGTAATTATTTTGATCCAATCTAGCAATGGTGTTGTAAAGGAATTCGGCAACAGTTACCGACCACAGGATGAGGAAGCTTCCGGAGATGGTGAGAAGTAAGATCACAGACCTCCTCCTGCTCTCCATCTCCGGGTCACTGCGGTTCTCCGCCTTGTTCAGACCCCTCAGCCCCTTACGGACGCGACCAGTCGCTAAAATGTGTCTGACTGTCAGAGCGTTGAACAGAAGTATTAACACGAACGGGAGTAATGGCACAAGAACGGTAGAACACATTTTATAACCTACCCACCCGGGATCCGTATAGTAACTCGGCTTACGAACACAGTCCCAGGGTATATTGTCGATCACTTTCGCGGGACCATATCTGAAGAAATAGGGCACATCCTTAAAACAGAGCAGAACGCCGGTTGTTGTCAGAACTACAGCTGCAGTTTTCCCGGTGCAATACCTTGCTTTCCACTTCTGACAGCAGATGGCGACAAACCGATCAAAGGTGAACGTGACGGTGAACCAGACAGAGCAGTCCATGGCTGCAAATCCCAGTGCAGATATCGCACTGCATACGGGGGTGATGTCCAGAAAAGTCCCGGGGAAGTAATAATAACTGATTCTCCACAGTATGACCTCAACGATGATGGTTAGTAGATCCGCCGTTGCCATGGCCACCAGGTAGCGAGTGGTGCAGGAGGAGAGGCCGCACTTTCCCCGGGACAGGATCACAATCGCTACTAAATTCACTGTGTACAACGCAAAAAGCATGGGTTAATTACTGTTTCACCGATCAGTGGTCCACAGTGCAGGGATAAGCTGGAAATTGAGAACCATCAAACTTTGCAGATAACTAATTTCTGGATTATTAAAAGTTGTAAAGCCGGAGTCGCAGATTACTTTAACCAGTGCATGGTGGGAGAATTGGTACCGTACTCGATTTCTAAAGAGGAACAACATTTGTGAAGGAGACATTGCCAATTTGTCACTGAGGGCGCTTTAGCTCAATGAATGTATATCTCCAACCACGAGGGTTTCGACAAAGGTTTAAAGCCTAGACACCTCGCCACCTTTCTCAGTGACGTAATTGGCATGATCCCGTCGGCTATGCTTGGTCATTCTCCCCACCTCCTCCTGAGTCCATTAGAACGTTCAAAACAAATTTGCTTCGCCATTCGGCAGTCTTTGCCTCCACATGGTTGCCGTTTGTCACCAGCCCACTGGGGCGCCGCATAGTTCGCCTCTTTTAAATCTTGCAGCTGCTCTTATTTGGGTTCTTTTCCCCACTGTACCAAGGTACCCGATGAGAAAGCTCCAAAATTTCCCTTGAAAGATTCTGCCTGATCCGCTGAACATTTCAGATATTTTGCACGTCAGTGCTCAGATCATTAAAAACAATGCAGGTACATCAAAGCATCTCTCTCTTTTGTGGTTGTCCCAACATTATCCTCAATGCTTCGACACATTGCTCCAGAGAGGATTATCGCCTAGTACCCCTTCTGACCTTCAACGCACAACACTGGGCTCCCTCTTAACTCTCTCTTCATTTCACTACACAGGGCGTGGAAACAAACCCTGGTACACTGAAACGCACACATCCGATTATTTCAATTTTAGGAATCAGCGATGGTTCTGAGTCTAACTAGCAAGAGATTTCTATCAGAGTTTCACTTCCCACTTTCCATCCAAACTTGTAGCAATTTCGTAAAGCATAGTGCAATACCTGTAAACTAACTTAAAATCCGTTGCGTTATTGATGCGGAATAACACCAAGTAGACCGCAAATCTGCCGAGCGCACTGAATTATCGGAGTTGACTTTGGTAGCGTCTTTGCATTGATAAATCAAAACTGTGTGCCATGAATCTATTGTCTCTGTGCTTACACTCTCCATTTGTTTCAATTGCCGGTTTATTTTCAGCCGATTAAACTGCAAGTGAACTCTGAAAGAACACAGAGTTTGTCATAATGTCTGCACGGCATTCACTAAGACACCGGCATCACAACGCTGTCGGTAACGGAACGAATCCAAAGACCGCGCACACTGAACTGAAAATGCTAGTTCGCCCATCATCTTACCAGGAACGCCAGTAACGGCAATGATCATGAAATATATCTTTCTCACACGGTAGAATATTTCAAGCATGCTGTGTGGGATTCAATCTGTCTTCTGGCTGCCGCGATCTCGCTGAAGAAACTCTGAGCTGATGAATCTCCACGGTCATTCATTTATACTCACTCCAGAACACCGAAGTTGCAATACTACTCAAGGCTGACGTGTCTTCCAACAGCTGAGGTAAAAACAAACATGATGTAATTCAAGTAAAATCCCAGTTGTGATGAGGTATGGATTGATTGACAAAAAATTGCAAAATCTCAAAGATGAAGAAATGACGATTGGAGAAGTCAGTGAATGTTGTTGTGGAACACTCTCAGGCTCGCCCCTCGGTTTCATGACTTTTATGGTCCGTTTCTAACGTCCATAGACTTTATCATCATAACCCAATTCTGTAACGTCACCGGACTGCGTATTGTCTCGGGATATAAGTATACATATAGAAGAATATTCGTTTGTATATTTGCGTATCTCAGTAAAAAGACCTAAACGAAAATGTCACCCAGGTTTACGAAGTTGCTGAGCACATGAAAACCGTGAATCAAATTAATTGCAATAAACGCAAAATGCTGGGAGAACTGGTCAGTTCACGCATTATCCATGGAAATGAATAAACAGTCCACCTTATTGGCCAAGGCCCTTCTTTATATTAATTAACGCTTCGTCAGGAACCTCAGCTCCATCGAGAAAAAGCGGTATTTCCAGGAGGCCAACCATTGCCACTGATATCCTCAGTCCTGTTTGGCAAAATCTGTCCAAGGCCTCCCCTTCGCCACCACCAGGTCGGTCTCAGACTGAAGGATTAACACCTTCCCTTCCGTCTAGGTAACCTCTAATCTTATGGCAAGGACACGGAGATCTCACGGTATATACCGCTCCCCTTTCCCTTTTCTGTTTGCTCACTGTTACTTCTGACTCTTCTCCTCGTTTGCCTGTCAACACCGCTGCCCCTTTTCCCATCGTTCAGTGATCCAATCCGCAGACTCCCCTCTCCTATCAGATTCCTTCCTTTCCAGCCCTTTGTCATTATCAGTTATCACCCGCCCCCAATCTACATCTTGTTTTACCCATCCCCTTACAGCTTTTCCTGTTCCCCCTCCTCGGAACCTTCTTATTCTGATATCTTGCCCCTTTCATTCCACCTCGAAACTGGGTCGCGACCCGAAACGTCGACTCTTTATTCGTTTCAGTACATTCTGCCCGAGATGCTGATTTCCTACAACATTCTGTATGGTATTGTGTTATAGCATTGAACTGCTGTTGCTAAGCTAATAAATTGCACGTCACATGCCGGTGATAATAAACCTGATTGTGATTCTGATTCTATTGTTTTCAATTGTGGGCGCAGAGTCACTATATCTGGGGACTGAGGAGAAAGGGGAACCTCCCCATTGTCACTGGGAGGACGGGGTCTCCGACAGAGGGCAGTGTGGGGAGGTCACTGTTCCCGGAGATTGCGGGATGATGTCATTCACCCGACACATTGACCTGGGGAATGAGAATTCCGTCACCGATGGGAGATGGATATACAGCGTCACGTTCCCAGACGTTCGATCGAAGGAGAGTCACAACGCTTACTGTATGGACACCGTAGCTGTACGGTCTGTCGATATTCAGCCAGCTGCGCCACCTTTGGGAAGAGAGGATAGAAGTCGGGAACAGCGGGGCTGACTTGAGCAGGTTTGTGCTTCGTTAGGGGGTTGCTCTGTTAATGAACCGGAGTACTGAAATGAACGGATATTTCACCGCGCTTTTCACCTGCTCTCGGAATCTGGACTGAAGGGCGGCGTAAATGAATGTGTTCGTGCAGCAGCTGAAATTCCTTAGCAAATATCCGGCATAGGCGGAAATAATTTCCGAGTTATTCCCCTATGTTCCTATCCGGGTGACGTGATGGTTAATAAATTCTGCAACTTTCGTCAGCCACAGGAGGATGAAGCTGCCGGAGACGGTGAAGAGCAGAACCACAGACCCTCTTCCGGCTCTCCATCTCCGGGTCACTGCTGTTTCCCCCCTTGCTCTGACCCCTCAGCCCCCTACGGACCCGACTGGCCACTAAAATGTGCCTGTCTGTCAGAGGGTTGAGCAGCAGAATTACGCCGAATGGGAGGAACGGAGTCAAAACGATGTAAAACCAGTCATACGCCACCCACGCCGGTTCAGTGAAGTAACTTGTCTTCGGTTAACAGAACCATGGTACATTGTTAATGATCTCTCTGTAAGTGAAGTAGAGTGGGCCGTTTTTCAGACGGAACGGACCGCTAGGTGGCGCTAGAACCACGGCCGCCGTTCTCCCCGTGCAGTACTTTGTTTTCAGTTTCTGACAGAAAATGGCAACAAACCGATCGAAGGTGAAAGTGACGGTGAACCAGACGGAACAGTTCACGGCAATGCGGGGCAGGACACGGAGAACAGAGCACACAGAGAAACAAACAGGAAAATAATGATAATTGAGTTGATATAAACCGACCTCAGTGATAATGACCAGTAGATCCGCCGCTGCCATGGCCACCAGGTACCGCGTGGTGAAGAAGGAGAGGCCGCACTTTCCCCGGACAGGATGACAATCGCCACTAAATTCATTGGAGATACAGAACGGAATGACTTAAAATATATGATTCGCAGTTAGGCACCCCCAAATTAATCGCCCTCCACTGCCCATCAAGGGTAAGGTTGAGTTACTGTTAATCTCAGATTCACTGCTATCGGATTCCAATGATTCGCCACTCACGAGCGTTAAGGAATTTCATCTGATATCCGTCGTGAACAGTGTATTCATTCTTCTGAAATTTTGCCTCCTCGGACTCGACTGCGCGGTGCAGGATGCATATTCCCGTCACCCAGACTGTCAGTCATAGAATCATAGAAATCTACAGCGCATTTCAGACCATTCGGCCCACAATGTTGTGCCGACCATGTAAACTCAGGTTGAGATTATCTGCAACATTTGCAAATCATTCATCTTGCTCAGTGTGAATGAGTGCACAGGTCATTGTTTGACTGAAGCAGCTTCGTGACGGAGCGTCCAGTCCACGTGATCCAATCCCCGTCACAGTACAGCCACGTCAGAAGCCAATATGGTGAACATTCGTCTATTGAGAGTAGGTATTTCTTAAGCAAGGAGCTCAGGCTGCACGCGATACTACAATTTTTGTCTCATAATGTCGAGACGAAATTGGAATAGGAAAACATTACTCTGACAGTGGGATAAATGCTACTTGCTGAGAATATCAACTGACCATCTCTGAATCTGACTGGTTGCCCAATTTACAAGTGAACAGTGAACAGTGTTCCAGGTGACCTGAGAATTGGCGTACGAGAAATTTCCAATATATTATGCAAATCGCGATTATGGTAGCACTTCGCTTTAAATTTCCCCATACATTATATTTTTCTACGTTATTTTTTAATTGCCATGAATTTTCGCAAAAAACGAGATTCACTAATTTGCACTGGATCATCTCGGCATCCTCATAATTTTCCAGAACACCAAATTTCACCTCGACAGGAATGTCAGGAAAAAACAAACAAACAAACAACTATATCCCGTCCTCATAAAACCCCACAATGCCCAATTTCACCTCTCCGGGAAAGCCAAATAAATATAGCTCTTCCTCATAATTCCCCACATCGCCTAAGTTCACCTTGCCGGGTACGTCAGAAAATAAATAAAACCCGTCTGTCACATCAACCAGCTTTATTGTGCGGGAACAATAAAACCTCATAACTCGTAACTCTCCACATCGCCCAACTGCACCTCGCCGAGAACGCCAGAAAAAAATAAAAATAAAACGCCCGGTCCGACCTAATCGACATAATCGATACAGTCTACGTCATGACAGATGGGGTTCCATTCTGTGCAGTACCACACATGTAATTGCCTGCTACAATAAAAAAAGGAATAATTTATTACACATGACTGCATTTTTTGTCTGACAACGATTGCTCAACGCAAACTGGCACATCACCGTCTTTTCCACGGGGGAGTTTATCCGAGATAATGCTTATTATTTCATACTTTATAGGGGTTTGGAGAATCGTTTCTGTTATTGCTGGTGGACTAGACAGTTTAGTTTGACCTTGACAATTTCTTTCAGTGCGCTGTATTCACGAACACGTGATATATTTGAAAAGTTTTGCTATTAAAAACTTCCGAGTCCTTTCGAAGATGACATAAATCTCAAACAACGTCCACACGACAGCATTACACATTCTAAGTACACTTTATCCAGCTCCCGTCGATGCAACTGCTTTCACGTTACCCGCTCCAGCATTTCATTGATTGTGCTGTTGTTGTTTAATTATTCTGTCCTTTATTTGTTGGCATTACAAATTCAGACAAAGTTTCACACATCTGGAACTGTTGTGCTCACTCACCAGGAACTCCAGTGACGGCGATGACCACGGACAATATCTTCTCCGCACTGAAATACACTGTCCGTATTTTCCACTTGATGCAAGCAGCCTCTCGCAATGAATTATTCAGTCAACGCATTCCAAGTGCTTTATAGACAGTACAATCCCCATGGAAATATAATGGTTTCATCACAGTTAAAAACAGAGAAGGTAAAATAGGAATAAACATAGAAACAATGAATACCTACTGCGCAATTCAGGCCCTTCGGCCCACAAAGTTGAGCCGAACATTTCCCTACCTTAGAAGTTACTCGGCTTACGTTTAGCCCTATATTTCCCTGAGCTGCATGTACCTACCCAAAATTCTCTTAGAAGACCCTATCGTTTCCGCCTTCTCCACCATTGCCAGCAGCCCATTCCGGGCACTCAACACACTCTGAGTAAACATTGACCTCTGACATCTCCTCTGTACCTAATCCCCAGCACTTTAAACCTGTGTCCTTTTGTGGCAACTATTTCAGCCCAAGGGAAAAGCCTCTGATTATTCACACGATCAATACCTCTCATCATCTTATACACCTCTATCAGGTCACCTCTCATCCCCCGTCGCTCCAACGAAAAAAGGCCGAGTTCACTCAACCTATTCTCTTAAGGCATGCTCACCAAACCAAGAGACATCCTTGTAAATCTCGTCTTCGCCCTTCCTATGGCTTCCACATCCAGTAGTGAGGCGACCAGAAAGAGCACAGTACTCCAAGTGGGGTCTGAGCAAGATCCCTCTGATTCTCTGCACTGAAGGAGTCTTACCATTAATATTACATTCTGCCATCATATTTGACCTACCAAAATGACCCACTTCACATTTATCAGGGTTGAACTCCATCTGCCACTTCTCAGCCCTGTTTTGCATCTTATCAATGTCCCGATGCAAACCCTGATAGCCCTCTACACTATTGACAACACCCCCAACCTTTCTATCATCAGCAAACTCACTAACCCATCTCTCCAATTCCGCATCGAGGTCATTTATAAAAATCACGAAGAGCAAGGGTCACAGAACAGACCCCTGTGGCACACCACTCGTCACCGAACTCCATGCAGAATGTGACCATCTACAACCACACTTTGCCTTCTGTGGGTAAGCTATTTCTAGATCCACAAAGCAATGTCCTCTTGGATCCCATGCCCTCTTACTTCCTTAATAAGCCCTGCATGGGCTAGCTTATCAAATGCCTTGCTGAAATCCATATAAACAAAGTCTACTGCCGTTCCTCAATCAATGTGTTTAGACACTACTTCAAACAATCCAATCGGGCTCGTAAGGCATTCACCTTCCCTTGACAAAGCCATGCTGACTATTCCTAATCATGTTATATCTCTCCAGATGTTCATGAATCCTACATCTCAAGTTCTTCTCTATCAACTTATCAACCACTGAAGTAAGACTCACTGGTTTATAATTTCCTGGGCTAACTCTACTCACTTTCTTGAATAAGGGAACAACATCCACAACCCTGCATTCCTCCGGAACCTCTCGTGTCCCCATTGATGCTGCAAATATCATCGCCAGAGGCTAAGAAATCTCCTCCCTCGCCTCCGACAGTAGCCTGGGGTACATCTCATCCGGTCCTGGCGACTTATCCAACTTGATGCTTTCCAAAAGCTCCAGCACATCCTCTTTCGTAATATCTACATGCTCAAATTTTTCGGTCCCCAGCAAGTCATCACTGCAATCATCAAGATCGATTTCAATAGTGAATATTGAAGTAAAGTGTTCATTAAGTACCTCTGCTATTTTCTCCGGTCCCATAAACTCTTTCCCAATGTCACACTTGATAGATCCTATTCTTTCACATCTTATCCTCTTACTCTTCACATACTTACAGAATGCCTTGGGATTGTCCTTAATCCTGCCCGCCAAGGCCTTCTCATGGCCTTTTCTAGCTCGCCTAATTTCATTCTTATGCTCCTTCCTGCTAGCCTTATAAACTTCTAGATTCATGTTATTACCTCATTTCTTGAACCTTTCGTAAGTTCTTTTCTCCTTGACTAGATTTACAACGCCTTTTGTGTACCACGATTCTTGTACCCTACCATCCTTTCCATGTCTCATTGGAACGTATCTACTCAGAACCCCACGCAAATATCCCCTAAACATTGTCTACATTTCTTCAGTACGTTCCCCTGTGGACATCTGTTTAAAATTTATGCTTACAAGTGATAGCCTCACAGTTCCCCTTACTCCAATTACAGGTTTCCCTAACTCGCCTGTTCCTATCCCTCTCTAATGCTATGATAAAAGAGATAGAATTGTGATCACTACCTCCAAAATGCTCTCCCACTGAGAGACCTGACACCTGGCCAGGTTCACTTCCCAATACCAGATCAAGTACAGCATCTCCTCTTTTAGGCTTATCGAGATATTGTGTCAGGAAACCTTCCTGAACACACCTAACAAACTCCACCCCAACTAAACCCCTGGCTCTATGGAGATACCAGTCGATTTTTGGGAAATTAAAATATCCCACCACGACAATTCTGTTGTTATTACAGCTTTCCAGGATCTGCTTCCCTATCTGTACGTCGATATCCCTGTTACTACTGGGCGGCCTATAAAAAGCACACGATATAGGTTCCAGTGACGTCATCGTCCAGAACGGCTGCTGAAGCTAATAGCTCCTCCGGAAATACGTATATTTTCCTCATTAATCCATCATATTTCAGATCTTTCGATAATATTCGAACTGATAGAGGGGCAAGAATCGGGAAAAAGAATGGATTAAAAAAGCATGATTGTGAAGCCTGTGGCCGAGAGGGTTTCAGCGAACGGCTCTGCTACCCTACCACGTGCCAGGGAGACTGAAAATGGCGCAGGCGATGCGGCAAATACGATGAAAATTCCGGAAGAAATACGAGGATTCCAAAAAGATATAAAACAACAACTGAATGATATCAAGTCAGAGCTCGCCAACGTCAATCAAAAAATAGCGGTGGCAGAGACTCAAATTGAGAAGGTGGAAAATCGCGTGCAAAACGTGTAACAGATACTAAGTAAGACGATTAAAATACTAAATTAACAAAAGAGTATAATGCTTGACCTGGAGGGAAGATTCACGACGGAAAAAATGTCAGGATAAACAACGTTCCCGAAGGGTTTGTCTATGACGGAGTTTGGAAGAAAGTTGCTGTGGAACGCGCTAGAGCTTCCATTGACGACGCTGATTGAAATTGAGAGGGCGCATCGTGTGCTCGCCCCGCACTCTACCGGAGACAGAGAAGATAAGCCACGCTCCATAGTAATTAGGTTCTTTCGATACAATACCAAGGCGGAGATTCTACGAAGGGCCTGCGATAAGAAGAGGGTGTTTTTGGACGGGAAATTGATACATTTCAATCAAGATTATCCACTGGCGGTCCTGCAGAGACGTAAGAATACTCTGAAGTAAAGCGAATATTAAAGCAAAAAAGGATTAGCATTTAAACTCGGTACCCTTCAAAACTTCGAGCGTTTTATAACGATGGGATCCAAATGTTTTAGGCCGTGGAAAAGACGACTACAGACATAATGGCCAGAGGGCTGCCCATCAGCGTGATCAAACCGAGGGATAGCCCGGCTGAGCAGCTATCCCGCTCTGCTTGGGAAATACTGCGAGAATCGAGAAAGCAGGGGACAGGAGGAGGGCGAGAGAAGTATACCTGGAAGAGCCTGGGAATTTACCGAAGAAGCCCTCACTCCCTCCAGAACAGCCATTAGGTTTGGCTTACTTTGAAAGTGTTGAGAAGCTAAACGGAATAAAAATAGACGGTGCTATACTTATTTCAAGAAGTACATTTCTACAATGTGCAGTTTATATTACTCAATTATTTTTTTTTATTCATTCATTCACACTTTTTCCCCAAATAGATGAGAATATATACATGGGAGGAATACACAGGGAAGTCCTCTCAGAGTAATGGACATAGATTTTTTCACTTATTTTTATGGGTACTGCAGTGGGGGCCCTCAACACACAAATACGAGCGACTATCCCCCACGGCTAGACGTTTCCTCTAGCTCAACCCAGGATCATCTACTAGAGACCTCAGCCTTGGAACCACACCCTCGGTACCTTTTTTATTCATTCCCGTCTCTTGGTTCTTATTTGTTCAGGGACTAGATCAATTAAGTTCTATTTTTCTAATTTTAATGATATACTGATTTAATGATATAATGATATACAAATAAATTTACATGGCTAAGGACAAAGTAAAATTCATTTATTTTTACGTAAATGAGCTGTTAAATCCAATCAAATGCAGTAAAATTCTATCAGAAATGAAGAAATAATAAGTCCATGAAGTATATTTACAGGATAATCATTTAAGTGTTAATGAGCATGTAAAACTAAAGAGAATGTGATTCACTAATTTGTTTTTCTCCTCATATAAATCAGGACATAGGAGAGGATTTGCTAGTCTCAACTCAAGAAAGCTAAATTTTGAGAATGTATTTGAAATGGGAGATAAGGGGGGCAGATATATTCTGTTAAGGGAAAATATAGATGGAAATTCAGTTGCTCTATTGAACATAATCGCACCCCCAGGAAGTGATATTAGTTTCTTCCAAAAATTACTAATATTATAGTAATGGATACAAAAGGACTCTTGATATTTGGGGGAATCTTAAATTTACAATTACAACTAAAGTTAGGCACTTCCAATAGAAAAAAACAGTGAAACAAAGTCCTTACATAAGAAAGTTAGCAGTCATTTTGATGTTGTTGGTCTAATCGATATATGGAGCGATCTTTTCCCCGACAGAAGGGATTACACTCATTATTGTGCCCCCCCCCCCATTCTGTATATACAAGAATACACTATTTCATAACATTTGGAAAAGATAAAGACAAAATAAACACATGTGGAATTGGGACAATAAATGTAAGTGACAATGCACGTATATATTTATCTGTTGATTTTAACCTACAACCAAATAATACAGTAGCATGCAAAAGTTTGGCACCCCTGATCAAAATTTCTGTTACTGTGAATAGCGAAGCGAGTAAAAGTCGAACTGATTTCCAAAAGGCATACAGTTAAAGGTGGCCCATTTTTTTTTATTTCCATTTTTTATTTTCAAAGTAACAATGAAGGAAAAGTGCACGAAGTAAAAGTTTGAGCACCCTGCATGGTCACTACTTAGTAACACCCCCTTTGGCAAGTATCACAGCTTGTAAACACATTTTTTGTAGCCAGATAAGAGTCTTTCAATTCTTATTTGGGGTATTTTTGCCCATTCTTCCTTGGAAAAGGCTTCTAGTTCTGTGAGATTCTTGGGCCGACTTGCATGCACCGCTCTTTTGAGGTCTATCCACAGATTCTCGATGATGTTTAGGTCGAGGGACTGTGAGGTCCATGGCAAAACCTTCATCTTCCTACTCTTGAGGTAGTCCATTGTGGGTTTTGAGGTGTGTTTAGGATCAATATCCTGTTGCAGAAGCCATCCTCTTTTCATCTTCTGCTTTTGTTACAGACGGTGTGATGTTTGCTTCCAGAATTGGCTGGTATTTTATTGAATTAATTCTCCCCTGTACTAGTAAATGTTCCCCGTGCCATTGACTGCAACACAAGCCTGAAGCATGATCAATACACCCCCGTGTTTAACAGTTGGAGATGTGTACTTTTCATGAAATTCTCCACCTATTTTTCTCCAAACATACCTTTGTTCATTGCGGCATAAACGTTCGGTTTTAACTTCATCAGTCTACAGGACTTCTTTCCAAAATGCATCAGATTTGTTTAGATGTTCCTTTAAACCTTTTGAATAGAACTTCTTGGCCGCAATGAGCAAAGGTATGTTTATATGTACAATATAAAGATAAGTATATATGTACGATATCTGAAATACATCTTATTGAAATGATTGCTTGATGATGAATTTTAATAAAAAATAAAGTACAAAAAAAGAACGGTTATAAATTAAACTTGGCGCGCGACCATTAAAGGGAGGGAGTTAAAGGGGAGGGCATGGATTTGGGAAAAATGTCCCCTTCCCGCGGGCGGGGATTTTCACACATTCAGATGTTCACAGGAACACTCTCAGACCGGGTCTGGGTTTCCGGAGAGATCTCAGTTCCTCCTCCCGGTCTCACTGAACCGATTCACCACATTCAGATGTTCACAGATCCACTCTCAGTCCGGGTCTGGGTTCCTGTAGAGATCTCAGTTCCTTCCCCCCGGTCTCACTGAACCGATTCCCCACGTTCAGATGTTCACACATTCAGATGTTCACACGGACACTCTCAGTCCAGGTCTGGGTTCCTGCAGAGATCTCAGTTCCTTCTCCCCGGTCTCACTGAACTGATTCCCCCACAGCCTGAAACAGACGGGAGAATAAAGATCAAATAAACAGATTACACAATAGTGTCAGTAACAGGGGACTGGGTTTAATGTTTCAACAACACTCACAGACAAATATCACCAGAAAACCCGCAGATCCGCTGATATTTTATCACATTGAACGTCAACACGAACACTCACAGAATCCACTTCAGACTCGGGAGGGTCTGTATGAGGCGGCGGAGACCGGGGACAGATCGGTCTGTCAGAGAGTTTGATCCCAGGATCAGATCCGACAGTGATGGGTTTGTACTGAGAGCGGAGACGAGATCCCCGGCAGCAGAATCTGTGAGACCGACATCCCGCAGCCTGGAGATGAGAGAGAGTGAGGGTGAAGGACACAGAGAGACAGGAGACGGTAAAAATCCCCAGTGTTTATCAGTAACATCATTACTGATCACATTAATGTTCAGTGTCAGCCACCCAGTGACTGTAAACTCAATCTCCCGCAGTCTGGTACTGACCACAGTGTCTGTATTTTACACTCCGGGTTCCTCAGAGCCGCAGACACCAGTTTCACTCCTGAATCTCCCAGTTTATTATAACTCATATTCAGCTCCGTCAGTGATCGGTTTGTACTGAGAGCGGAAGCGAGATCCTCGGCACCAGAATCTGTGAGACTGATACGGCTCAGCCTGGAGATGAGAGAGAGTGAGGGTGAAGGACACAGAGAGACAGGAGACGATACAAATTCCCAGTGTTTATTAGTAAAACAATTACTGATCACATCAATGTTCAATGTCAGACACACAGTGTCTGTAAACACAATCTCCCACAGTCTGGTACTCACCACAGTTTCTGTATTTTACACTCCGGGTTCCTCAGAGCTGCAGACACCGGTTTCACTCCTGAATCTCCCAGGTCATTCGTCCCAAGTCTAAACACAAACAGACAGATTGATGAACAAAGTGATTCAAACCGTGGGTCTGAGGGAATTTCTTTCACTCGGATATTTCAGGAAACATTAAACCCTTCAGTAAATCACTGATCGGAGTTCCCATCACTGTCAATGTCCCTCACTGCCCAGCTCCAGTGTATTTACCGAAAGTCAGTAACTTATTCTGTCAGTGTGACCCTGTAAACTCCAGATATTCTGACTTGTTTTCCGCTGGCTAGAAAAGTGTTCCTGACGTGAGAGGGTCGGGAATGGTACTGCCTAAGTTTGGAAGAATGTCCTGAACGGTGGGGGAATATCCCACGGAGAGGAAGATTAGTGAATGGAAAAGTGCCTATGGGAGACCCCACTTGAGGAAAAGGGATAAGGAAGACAGAACCTGCAGGAGGAAAAGGAATGGAGTAGTAGAAATCCG